>NW_027437537.1:1982500-2122500 GCF_965140245.1 Athene noctua | reverse complement strand
CAGAGTTTGGTCTTGGGAGCGTTTGAGGCATTTCTTCACTCAGCCTCAACTTTTCCTTTCCCAGGCTGTTGGTCTCAGTTTCTCACAGGCCTGGTTTCTCGTCTCTCACATCCCACCCCGTGACTCAAACACTCCAAGTTCTTCTTTGACCATTGTGATCTCAAAGGGTATAGGGAAAAAGAAGACAGAAGGTAAGAGAGTATATCTCTAACTGCTGCAAGGCATACTATGAAAAGCAAAACTTTGCACAATATTACAATACTAATATTTACAAGCCGTCCTCCCCACCCCGTGAGTCCTGAGGATCCCGGTGATGTTGCTCATGACCCAGGGTTCCATCCATCACACCAGTTCATTGGCCAGAAAAGTTCTCTGTTCCTGTCGGCAATCTCCCTCATCTCGGCACGGGTCTCCTCTGCAGAGGTGCTGTAGAGGTGCACTGTGGGTGGGGATGCAGCGTTCTCCCTCAGTCAGACTCAGCACCCCGCACAGTCCCTGTTCCTTCAGCAATGCCAGCTGGATTCTGCAACGCCATCCTGGATGCTTGGGTGGGTCTGCACCTTTAATTCCTTAAAGGCATACCTTGTTAGTACATACAAATGCTAAGGTAAAGTTTCTAAAACTATTTGAGGTTACACAATCACATTAGAAGGTCAACGAGGATTTAAATGAGAATACAATTTAATGTTCAGGTACAATTTGTTAATGCTTCATTTGTGGGACCAGACCCCTTCAGCTAGTCTGATTATTTCGTCTTGCTGTTGGTTGTATGATATTTGGAAGCACCAGTGTGCAGTCACAGGTGACTCACAGGCTGCCTTAGTTTTGGAGGTGATTCCCAATAAGGTAACTCAAGGCACAACTCCAGGTTACCCTTCCAATAAGTGGACTCTCCACACTCAGCAGGCACGATTCCACAAATTACATAACGATGTAAGCAGATTGCAACTAATAACTAGCCGATGATGCCTATAACTATTGAAAGCACTAAAAGTAACAGAGGTCTCTGGTCGTCCAGGATCAATAGCCTGTAAAACAAATACACGCGTAACAAAACAACGATGGTTAGAGAGAAGGGACACCCCCCCGGTATCGATACGGTATTCTTTCCCATGGGCATCAGCAGCCACCCATGAACAGGGACTGGTGGGAGTTTTTAGGGTTAGGGGTACCTGCCCCACAGTGGGCAAGTCTACTAGAACAGCTTGTCCAGGATAATGGAGCGGGTTTGCAGAGTCTTTACTCTCCTTTTCACATTAACAATTTTAGAAGGAGGAAGTGCAGGCGCTTGCTGTAAAAGTCTTATAGAGGCAGTTGGGGACCCAAATTTCCATTTTCTTCCTTTTGAATCTACCCAGGCTTGTCCCTTCAATAGGTCAAGTCCCAGGATATTTGTGAGAAAATTTCCCAGAATCATAATAGTTTCTGCTGCAGTTTCCTTCCCAGGTAACCAGCATTTCACCCGAGCAGTCAGCTGTGGCTTAGAGTCCCTGAAAACATCTCTAACCCAAATCTGCTTTTTGCCAGCAATTATGCCGTTCCGCTTGGCAACGTCGGTTTGGAGTGCTGAGACCTGAGCACCCGTATCTACTAGAAATGTAACTGGAGTTTTAAGGGGGACGAGCAGAAGAGTAATCCACAACTCTCCTTTAGTATTCTCTGTGAGCCTCCTTAAGTGGACTCACCCGCCATCCCCCGGCTCACTTACTGGGGATGGCACGTCCAGTTTCCCGACCCTAAATCAATCAAGTTCTGTTCAGGGGCAACTGGTGTTTGAGAAGCAATTACCGCTATCTCGTTAGTTTTCAGTTCTGTCCCTCCCTTCGTCCGAAAGGTCTGCTCGGACGGGGGGGCAGCTTCCTTCTGCAGTGCCCAGGAGATGTAACAACACACACAGCTGCCATTTGAGGAGGTAACTCACCCATCAGTTTAACCACTCCTCTGTTCCATCCTCTTAAATGCTTTACAAAATCTCCCCAAAGACTGAGATCTCTCCTGACTTTAGACATGTGAAAGCTGACATGTCTTTTTAACTTCTCTCGGGAGCGACAGGCACTCCTCAGAAGCAATCTGTCCCACGCGCTCTCATACTCATCTCAGCACATCCTGGGGCTGGGATCCACTTTTCTAAAGGTGTTTATGCACGCAGCAAAGGGGAAAGGCAACTGGACACGCTTACCTTCCCCATTTCAGAGAGGCCAAAAGTAATTTAAACCACCCTCCAAAGAAGGAGCGATGACGTCTGTTCTTCAGATCGGGGGCAGCTGTTCTGCGCTGCATCCAGCGCACCACTTCTGCTGCTCTTTTCAGCCGTTCCTACAAGGTGCTGGGAACAAGAGCTGGACGTTTCCACTTCCTCCACAATCACAACTGCTTTTACACTCCCCGCAGACCTCTCGCACCCGCACGCCTCCCTCTGATTCCAGGGCACACCAGTGTTACACTCACCTCCCTGCCCGCACCATCACTACTCTCCAAAGGCCACCCCGTGCTGTTTGGCTCCTATGCCCCAGTTTGGAATGAAAACCAGCAGCAAAGAAATACTGCTCATAGAAACATCTTTAAATTTAAAAGGCTTCTGGATTCAGAAAACCTCCACCCCGCAACAGGGAGAGCCCTGCTACCAAAGCTCCAGCACCCCCCGTTCCCCTCAGTCACTCTCCCACTCTTCGGCTGGTACAGACTGGATTTCATTCCACCTGCTGATCCCGGTGCGGCCCCTCCAACTCCTCCGGGCAGACAAGTTCATCAACCCTTACACAGCAGCCTGCTCAGGAACGCTCAGCTTGGGGTACTGCTGGACTTTGGGAAAGTCAGCTCCTGCTCCAAGGTCCCCAACAGCCTGCATCACCTCTCGGAAAGGGAGGAGGGAATTTTCTGCCCCATCCTGATGTACCGCCCTTGGATGATAATTTCCTTTGTGACCTGTAAGGTGCCTGGAAGCAGAACAGGGTTACTGAGATGGAAGATCCTCACGCAGTATTCCCAGCACTAGTTGCTGCTGTGGTTACAGTTATCAAAGGCCATAACAAGACACATTCTACCAGATTAGGGGGAAACAAGAAACTAGCGATTGCCGTATCACTGTCCTATCTTCTGCCACTAAAGAGTTCAAACTGGTTTAAAAATTGGTGTTATTAGACCTGACCTCAAAGGCAAGAGGCATTTTATCACTCAGCAGTGTTCCCAGTGACAGAGCAGAGAGAGAGTGCAGCAAAGCTCAACGGGGAGGAAAAAAAAATCTCAAGAAAAAGCACAGAGGCACTTTCATTCAATTTAAAACTATGCCTAGCCTAGCAGATCCACACTGCCCCAAAGTGACCTCGCATCTTCTAATGCCCAAAACAGCGCTGAGGGCTGCCCTGCAGTCAGACAGCTACAGCTGGTGACCTGAACCACGATGTTAAACACGGCGAGTCAGGCTGGGGAGATGGTCTCAGGGCTCTTCTCCCACCTCTGCCAAAGCAGGGCCACAGCAGGCAGCCCCCCCGCAGGCTGGGGGCCCTGGCAGTGCCTGCACCCACCGCCTCTCCCCAGGGGCCAGAGTCTGCAGATCCAACAGATGCCCCCAACCTCGGGGCAGCACAAGGGACAAGTCAAATGGGCAAAGTCCTGCCCAGCGTGCAGCCCCGAGCAGGTCTGCAAGAGCAAGGAAGGAACTCACCCAGGAACTCTGGAACCATCTGCTGTTGGACAGGGAAGCAACGCCAGGGACTCAGGAGTCGGGTGCTCAAGCAACGAGAGGGAGAAAGTGGTTGACTGATGAAAAACCTCCAGGTTTTGGGCTCCCTAAAACAGTTTTTATTTTCCCCAGGACATGTCTGAGCTGTGGCCTCTCCTCCCACACTCAGTCCTCTAAAAAAAAAAAAAAAAAAAAGTATGTAGTATGTCGGTCTCATACAGCAAGGATCTTCTACAATTGATGGTTATTTCTCTGTGCCACGATAAGACAGAATGAATGACAGGCTCACTCACTGTCAGCTTTTCATGTGTTATTGCACAGCTGACACATACATCAAGCTTCTGTACAAGCTGCGTGACAGAAGTGCCAGGAGGGTTATTTGTCGGCTGCCTAATACTCCTCCTGATCTCTTGCATCAGCGATACACAGCGTGGACTTCAGTATTTAAGATTTTAAGTCCTCATGAAACTGTGTGGCTAACTGACGTCTGCCGAGAAAGGCAGCTCAGGTGACATTCTGAACAAGAATAATCTCAGAACCATGTATAGAAAATGAGAGCAACAGCAGCAACCACACAAAAGCCTGCGAGATTGGAGGGGAAGAGTGAGCCTCGACTAAAGGATCCTGCCAAGACTTAGCAATGACCTGAAAGATTCCATGCAGCAGGAGAAAATAACCAGAGCATGTGCCCTGCCACAGCCTCTCCGCCTGCCAGACACCTCAGGAAGGGAAGGGAATCTCAGGAGACCCTGCTAACGGCTCTCCAGCCTTGACACAGCCAGTGCAAAACAAAAATCGACAAAATAGGGGGTCCCCTGCATAACTGTTTATTCACAGGCATTCTGCTTTTCCTGCTCTGCCGCTAACCTTGCTGTCAAGCTCCAAACGCTTCCCGGAGCTTCTCTGTGAGGTCACACGCCTGTTTGCAATATCCCCTGTGGCTTCTCCTTCCCTCAGTTTTGTTGGAAATGAAACTGGTTTTAAGGTGGACTGAGCCTTTCAGAACACAAACACCTGCCAACTCCTGTGGATGGTGTTTTCCACTCCCTCTGGACCTCAGCTGTCTGGAACTGGAAATGGTAACAGGACACTCTGCAAATAATCGATAAAACTGCTGTTGTCTGAATTGTTTTCCCTTGGCTCCTTCCAGCCAGACTCACACACAATTAATACAGCTGTAGGCTTAATGAGAAGTCTGTCAGACACGGCAAATTCCCCCCCAAAACCCCTCTGTGTGCTCACAAACACGAAGGAGAACATTTTTAGAAAACCCTACACGGCCCAAGTGATGCGTACTAGGGGAGTACGCTGCTAAATTCACTTGTCTGGGGCACAAATGCTGCCGAGCTTGTGGACAGACACCACGTTCTGAGCTTCGCCTTCGCTGGAAGCTTCAGAAGTGCCTGGTTTTTAGGGTCTGAAGTGCAAGTTGAGCCTCGGTCCGTGAGCGGCTGAAGCCTGGGCAGCGATACGCCCAGCACCCAGCCAGGCAGGGCTGCGTCTGACCCTGGGGCCTTGAGAGGGAGCGTCTGTCCCTCCCCAAGCTGGGAACGGAGCTCTGCTGCGCAGGGACGGAGCACAGAGCCATTTGCACTTTTGACCAGAGTGAAATACTCTCGTGGTGGTGTTTTGGATCACCAACGGGAAAAGATATATCCCGCTGTCACAGCGACATCGGCAGGGATTTTGTTATTCCTGTCCTCTGGGCTTTTAAATTCTAGAAGTAAATTCAAGCTCTTACTTAGACTCTGATGCCATAAACGTTTTGCGATGCCGTAAAAAATTAGACAAACTCTGCCCCAAGCTGCGGCAGGAGCAGCAGCCCAGGCAGTTTGTCTCTCGGGCTCTGTCTGCCCTTAGCGATGGGATTCACCCACCAAACGGCTTCTTCCCCCCGCAGCTGTCCAGCCCGTGCCGGGGTGGGGACGGGGAGCTGCTCCCGGTGCCCCGGCCCTCTGGCAGCAGAGCAGCTGACGTTAGGGCTGTCCCGGCAGCCCCGGGCTCACGCCGGGACCCACCCGAAGCCCTTTGTCACTAACGGCCCCGCTGGAGATCCCTCAGGGCTCGGATCTGCAGCGAGAGGCAGAACGGGATTAACCCGGCCCCATCCGCCGGGGCCGCTGCTCCCCCGGGCGGGCTGAAGGACGGTGCCTTCCCGCCCCGAACCGCCGCTCCCCCCGCTTCAGCTCCCCGGGCATTCAGCACCACGAGAGCCCGGACAGGCCGCGGGGCCGCGGGGGGGGGGAAGCCGCTTTTCTCTTTTTTTTCCCGTTTCCCGCCCGAAGCTCCCGCCGCTCCGGGGTCCCGCTGTACTCACCCCGAGCGGCTGCTCCCGCGCAGCGGCCGGGCGAGGCGCCCTCCTCCCGGGGGTGCCCGCGGGGGGGCCGCGGGCGGCGGGGGCCGGGGGGGGCAGGACGGAGCGGCGCTTCGCTCCCGCGGAGGGCGCCGGGCGCGGGGGGGGCGGTTTCTCCGCTCCCCCCTCCCGGCGCCGGGGCTGCGGGGCCGGCGGGGGGCGGTTCTCGGCGCGGGGCCGGGACGCGGCTTCCGCCCGGCAAAGGCGGCCGGTTCGCCGCCGCCGGCACCGAGAGACCCGCCCCGCCCCGCTCCCCCGCCGGCGCCCGGGGCTCAGCGTCCTGCGTCCCCCCGCCGCCGCCGCTGCCCGCGACCCCCCCCGCCGGCGCCGGCCCCGGCGGGAACCTCCGCGGCTGCCGCCGCCGCCTCCGCCGCGGGGACCGGCCTGAGCGGAGCGGCGGGGCCGGCAGCCCCATTTCCTCCGGGAACGGCGGCCTGAGGGACCCCGCCCCGGCCCCGTCCCGGGTCGCTCGGGGCCGTCGCTCCGCTCCCGCCGCCACGACTCTGGGCGGACGAGGCCCGGCGGGAGTTGTAGTCCCCGGGCCGCCCCCGCCGCCGGCTGCGGCCGCCCCGGAACTACAATTCCCAGCGTGCCCCGCGCGCCGCGGCGGCCCCTGGGAGCGGGGGGGCGCCCTGGGGCGGGCGGTGGCGGCGGGCGGGGGCAGCCGCCATTTCCCGGCGGGGCCGGGGGCAGCGGGGCCGGCGGGCGGCGCCGCGATGGCGCTGGGTGAGGAGCTGCCGGAGCCGGGCCGCCGCGGCCTGTTGGGGCTCAGCGAGAAGGCGTCGGAGCAGGAGGCCGGGGCCGCGGGCCGGAACCGTGCCGGGGCCGCCGAGGGGCCGGGACCGGGGCCTCTCCATCCCCTGCCCCGCCCGGCCCTCGGCACCGGGGGCTGTCGGCGAGCGCAGAGGGCGGCTCGGCCGCGGGGCTGCGGTTGCTGCTCTGCGGGTGTTGAGCTGAGCGGTCGCTCCACGCGCCCTTTGTAAAGGCCATCGCTGCCAGAGTGGCCTCTAGATGGATCCTGTGTGTTTGACAGCTGACAACCATTGTGCTAACAGCTATTGTACTAAATATGTTTGTACTGAATATATAGATCTCCTTATTTTTCCTTACGTATAGGCAAGAGAACAGATGGAAGTGCTCGGGCCTGGACAATAGGCCCAAGCCAGAGTCAATCCTTAGATCAATCCTGTCTATTTTATAGCTGACAGCCATTGGATTAGTAGGGATTGGACTGAACGTGTTTATGCTAAATATATACCTATCTCTCTCCTGATCTTCCCTTGTGTGCAGGCCAGGTAACAGGGTCACAGAGACAGCTGTCTGGCCCTGTGACCTGGCGTGAGACCTTGCCCATAAATCAATTCGATGAGCTGGGAAACTCCCTGAGCCCTGTCCCTTCCCCGTCTTGTCAGACCCTGCGGGGCTGCGCTGCTCAGATACGGTGCCGGGGGTGACACGGAGACGTGTCACCAAGGGGGGTCACATAGTGACCCGTCACCCAGGCCGGGTGGGGCAGGGTTCCGCTGCGGGGGGTGGGGACCATGGGCCATGGCTGCTCTCGGAGTGCCCCCAGCCCCCATCATGTCCCCTCAGGACCTTCCTGTACCCTCAGGCTCGTCCCAGAGGGTTCACACACCCCGGCACAGCCCCCGGGCCTTCTGCTTTGGTCCCGACAGAAACACTCCAGCCTGCCCCGTCTCTCCCTGGCGGTCACCTGAGGCGCTTGCTCGCCCGTGTCCAGTTCTCTCCCGCACTCAGAGAGGAGCTTTAATCTGCTACAAGAGTGTCCTGGTTTCAGCTGGGATAGAGTTACTGTTCTCGAGCTGGGAGGGGCAGAGCCGGAGTGCCAGGCCCAGAGTGGCCATTGGAGTGTTCCCCCTCCCGTGACGTTATGCTCAGGATATACAGCAGGTGCGTTCTCTCCTGCTTCCAGCTTTGCAGTGGCAGGGTCTGCGTTCTGTCGGGGTCGCTGGCCGGGAGCGGGCTGGGTATCGGTCGGTGGGTGCTGAGCAGTCGCCTTGGGCATCACCCGTTGGTACTTTCTGTTACTGTTTTATTTTGGGGCCCAGCGAGGGGCTCGCAGGGTCGAGATAACGGCAGATCGGGTCAGGGTGTCATAGCCCTTTGCTAGAAGCATTCATTACATTGGCTGATCAATTGCTGGGCACAATGTCCGTCGCTTGGCGCCTTAAAATTCCCTCTCCTCACTTGCTGTATGTAGTCCCCGTGCTGCTGTTGACCACCCGTGGGAGTCGGATTAGGATTTTTCGTTTGGCTGAACTGCGTCACACTGATTGATGGCGCGATGAAGTCGTCGGTCCTGAGGCTACTCACAGTTGTGTTTGAGAATTTGGGGAGTTGTGAACACCCTCGGAATGCTGAGCCTGACACTGTCATCTTCCTGCTGGGAGCCCGCGTGTTCCTGCAGGGTTCAGGCTGTGTTCAGGGTTAAGCAGCTATTGAAGAGAATCACCCAGAGATCTACCCCAAGGCTGGAGAATTCTGAGAGGCTGGGGGTGTGGGACAGCACGGGCAAGTGCCCAGGACAGTGGCACCGCCGGGGTATTGGAACTTCACTCCCCAACAGGATCGGGGGGGTTGGCAGTGATAGGGGGAGGGTTTGAGGTGATTTGGGGAGATGTATGTGGTTTAGGGAGGATTTAGGGGGATATGGGGGGTTTGGGGGATATGGGTAGGTTTTGAGGATATTTGGGGGATATAGAGGAGGTTTGGGGTGATTTGGGGGGGTGTGAGGGAATATGGGGGTGTTTTGGGGTGATTTGGGGGTTATTATGTGTTTTGGGGTGATATGGGGATGTGGAGAATTTTGGGGGTGATTTGGGGCATGTGGGGGATTTTGGTGTGATTTGGATGGATATTGGGGGTGTTGGGGAGATGGGGGGGTGTTTTTGGGGAATATGGGGGGTTTTGGTGTGGTTTTGTGGGATATGGAGGGTTTAACGGGATGTGGTGCTATTGGGGGATATGTGGGGTTTGGGACAATATGGGCGGGTTTTGAGGTGATTTGGGAGTATTTGGGGTGATATGGGAGATTTAGGGGGGATTTGCAGAGATATGAGGAGGTTTGGGGGTGATATGGGGGGTGTGAGGGAATATGGGGGTGTTTTGGGGCATTTTGGGGGTTATTATGTGCTTTGGGGTGATATGGGGATATGGAGGTATATGGGGAATTTTTGGTGTGATTTGGGTGGTTATGGGGGTTGATTTGGGGGTTTTTGGGGGGTATGGGGGAGATGGGGGGTGATTTTGGGGAATATGGGGGGGTTTGGTGTGGTTTGGTGGGATATGGAGGGTTTAACAGATATGGGGATTTTGGGGTGATTTGTGGGAATATGGGGCGTTGCGGGGATAGGGGCAGGTTTTCAGGAGATTTGGGAGTATTTGGGGTGATATGGGAGATTTTGGGGGATATGGGGAGGGATTTTGGGGTGATTCAGGGGATGGGGGTTTGGGATGGTTTGTGGGATATAGAGGATGTTTGGAGGGGATCAGTGGGATTGGGGTGCTATAGGGAGGTTTGGTGGTTGTGGGGAGGTTTGGGGGTGATTTAGGGGATGTGGGCGTTTTGGGGTGGTTTGGCAGGATACGTGTGGTTTTGGGATAATATGGGGGATATGGTTGTGTTTTAGCGTGATTTGGGGGAATATGGGGGTTTGGAGTGATTTGGGGTAATGGGTTGGTTTCGGGTAAATGTGCTTTGGGGATTATCGGGGATATAAGCGGTATTTTGAAAGGATATGGGTGTTTGGGGATTATAGGGGGGGTTTGAGGTGATTTGTGGGGATCTGGGGAGCTATGGAGGGTTTAGGGGGGATTTGGGGGCATATGGGAGGGTTTGGGGTAATATGGGGAGGTTTTGGGGTGATTTGGGGGATATCGAGGAGGTTTGGGGGTATAGTAATTTTGGGGGTGATATGGGGGTCTGAGGGGATATGGGGGTTATGGGGGGTTGGTCTGGGGGAGCCCTCGGCATTGGGGTTCTTGTGCCATTTCTGGGGGAAGCTGCGCCGCGTTTTGAGCAAGGGCTCCTGAGGACGCTCCAGCCCCGGGGGCTTTGTTTCCCTTGGCCTGTCCCATGCCACCCTCTCCTGTCCTTCCCAAGCCCCTCTCTGGTGTTTCAGAGGGAACTGGAATCCCCTTCCACTCCCTGTTTGGATGGATTCGTTAGCAATAATCCACTTCTCCCCCACTTTTCACGGTGCGTTGGAAGGGATGCAAATTCCAGGAGTATTTTCCCGTGACGCTTCACCTTTGCACATCGAGGTGGCAGAAAGTCCAGCATTTTCCCAGTGCTGTGCTTTGCTTTGCAGGGGACAAATCCCTTTTGAGCAGGTTCTGCTAAAATTGAGAACCTCCTGAGACGTCATCCCCAGCACATCTGGTCCTGCCAGGGCCAGGGGCGGGTGTCTGAGCCACGTTTGCTGATGGCACTCGAGGAATCAAAACCCGGTGGGGAGGGTTCAGCTCCTCCGGCCGTGGGGTGAGGTGTCCTGCCCGCAGGGAGAGCGGGTCGCTGGGACTGTCCCGCCGTGAGACGCCCCCGAGCAGCTTCACTCGGGTCCTTGCCCCCGGCAGGAGGGAGCCTGGCCGGTGACAGCCCAGGGGACCCGGAGCTGTCCGTGCGGTGCTGCAGATCGTGACCTTCCTCCCCGTGCTGGCCTTCGGCACGGCGCCCTGGCTCTGCTGCGACGCCTGGGTACGTGCCCCCGTGCCCCGCCGAGGAGGACGCCGTCCCTCCTGTGACAAACACTCCCAGAAGCCCTTCAGGCGCTACTGGGGGAGGCTGAGGCTGAAAATCACGGTCCTCTTCTCGCTACCCCCAACCTCCTGCGCTCTGCCCCAGCGCCCCGATCGCTGCACGCCCTCAGCAGTATTTTTGCTGCAAAATTAACGTCCCTTTTTTGTGGCTTTCTACTTGGTGGCTCTGCAGCCACGGGGCCGGTACCTGCAAGGCCTGTAGAAGTGAGGGGAGCAATTGTCACGTGTGTCGCCTTCCCTTTTGCTGAGGGAGCTGTTGAGTTATGGTTTGCCCAGCTGGTGTCTAGAGCAGGGTGAAACCTGCAGATTGACGTTCAAGGTCTGTTTAAAGAGTGGGAGGCATTTTTGCCAGGGATGTGCCCTTTAGGGCAATAAAAGGGGAGAGCGAGTCTTACAGCTGGGGGCACAGGGGGAAACGTCATTAAATGTCTTTGCCAGCAGCAGAGGAGTTTGTTGCTTTGGTGAGACCCCAACACCCCGGTGGATCTCACCTGCCAGCCGCTGGCCCCGGCTTTCACACCTAGATGGGAACAAATCCGCTGTGTCAGCCCTGATTGCACCTTGGTAGCTGCCAGTGCTGGGTCAGGACATGGCCATTTGGTAATCTCTCTGCCCAAGGCGAGATAGATAATTCTTTTTTTTCCTTCTGCTTGCTTTGCTGTTCATTGGATGAAGGACTTGTGGCTCAGCCCCACGGATCCAACCGCTTGCACCATAGAGGATGAATTTCTCCTTGCAGATGAGGTAGGAAATGCGGGGAGCGGATGTGCCCCCCAAGGGTAACTGGGGGCAATAAGGTGCCCCCTGCGCTGGCCCGCCCGCCCCTCTGCATCCTGCCTGAAGACAGCGCCCACCCAGAGGTGGGGGGAGACCAAAGGGCTGGGGGGACCCTGCTGGCTCCGCCAGGTTTGCCGTTTGTTCCAAACGAAGAGTCAGCGAGACTTGTTTGTTTGTTTGCTTAATCTCAGGTGTCTTTCGGTGCTTTCTGCCAGAAGACGCCTCCTGAGGATCAGCACTGCTCCTTTCCCCCCTCTTTTCGGCCTGTGAATCCCATGCCGTGGAGCTCCAGCCCGCAATAACCGCGGAGCAGCACAGCGTGCAGCTCCCTGCTCCTCTCAGGGAGCTCCTCCCGCCACGTTTTGGGGTCTTTGGGTCCAAATCAAATGCAACCCAGCACAGATGGGGACCGTCAGAGCACAGGCCCTGGGGCCCAAATTCAGGCTCCCACGTCCCAGCTGAGGCCAAGCGTTTCTGATAAAGCACGATGGGAACCTGGCACACAGCTCGCCTGATTATTTTAATCTTTTATTTCTATTGTCGGGAGGTGCCCAGGTCCCGCCGGGGCCCGGGGCTTCCCCGCAGCGGCCTGAGGTGGCTCCGGTGCTGCCACTCGCTGCCACCATCTCCAGAACCGCGGAGCACAGGGACCTGCCTGGGGGGGCCCTGCCACCGCCGGCCCCGAGCGGCCCCCCCAGCCCCGAGCAGCCCCGTTCCTCTCGGCGCTGGAGGGTGCTGAGCCGGGCGGTCCCAGGAGCCCGAGGCCGAGGAGATGGCCGCTGTCGCTCGCGGCGCAGAGTCCGGCACCCACACAGAGACACGCGGGGTGGTGGCACGTGCGTCACAGTGACACCTCTGTGACGTCACAGCCCCGCGGCGGGGACACCTCTGTGAGGTCACAGCCCCTGGCCCCGCATCACGCCCCCTCGCCGCTGGTCCCCAGTATAAAAGCAGCCGCCCAGGGCAGGAGCTCCACAGCTTCAGGCAGGCTGCTGCGCACCGGCTGGGGCTGCCATCGCGGCCAGGCCAGGAACCGCTTTCCTGCCTTCCCAGCTCCTGCCTGCACGTGTCGCAGAGCTCAGGCACTGCCCTGCCCCGAGGAGGGCAGCGCTTTGGCCGGACGCTCGAGAAGCCAGAGGAAGGAGAGGAGCCGTCGGGGCAAGGTGAGTAGTTTGGACTTTCAGTCAGCCCTGACGGGCACAGGCCGTGGCACTAGATGGGCATTGTGGGCCCTTTCCAACGGCACCATTCGATTTGATTCGAGTCGGTTCTGGATCTGCCCGGCAATGGAGAGAGTTGAGAAAAACTCCCTGGAGGTTTTGTCCTGCGTGCGGCCAAGGCATGTAATCCCCCCTGAGCATCAGCTCTCTCCGCCCTTCCTCTCCGGAGAGATGCTCCCGTCCCTTCGGCATCGCTGTGGCCCTGTGCTGGACTCCAGTATGTCCACGTCTGTCCCGTACTGGGCAGCCCAGCGCTGGGCACAGCAGACTTGTCAAATGGGGCTTTTTTTTCCCACTTTGGTGCCCAAGAGCCCTGGATGTCACCAGGGAGTCACTGTGACCCCGCTAGAGCAGCATCACAGCAGGTGGGGGCACCGGATGGGACCCCCATCGCAGAGGGGGATCTGCCGGAGGGGGACACCGCTCCCGACCTGCCACACCCCCACCCTTGTCCCGCCATTGTGGCGAGGCCAGGAACCGCTTTCCTGCCTTCCCAGCTCCTGCCTGCTCATGGCGGAGAGGTCACTGCCCTGCCCGCAGAGCAGGAGCACACAGAGATGCCCCCGGTGTCACTCGTCTGCCCCAGGACTGTCCCTGGCATTGGTGGCAGCACCGGCACAGCCCCCGGGCAGAGCAGGCGCCTCTTGAGCAGTTCTGCTGAAGGTGACGAGCTTTGTCTCTCGTTTGCAGTGCAAGATGCCATCGGGGGAGAAGCACTTGGCAGAACAGGGCCCCTCGTGCTGTGCTGGCAGCACCAGGCAGGCGCCCCAGGCCTGCGGGAGCGGGTGCGGGCCCTGCCTCTCCTTGCTGTCCTGCATACAGGAGTGGGCCCGCAGCCACATCACCTGCCCCAAGTGCCGCCACGTCTTCCGGCAGGTCTTCCCGCAGCTGAGCCAGGAGACGCAGCACGCCCGGGGCTACGACACCCCCAGGAGCAGGAGCCGGTCCCGCAGCACCGAGCGCCACGTTCACTGGGCGTCTCCGGTTGCCCAGCGCAGACATCGGCGGCGGGCGGACAGGGAGCATCCCGGTGGCAGGGACAGTGTCCGGAGCAGGTCTCCCAGGCGGGGCCGGGGGGACTCCACGGGGCACCCAGGCACTGCGGCCCGTGAGTCCTCGATGACGCCGAGGAGCGGGAGCAGGGGCGGCAGTGCCAACAGCATCTGCTCCACGAGGAGCCAGTCCCACGGCACCTGGGGCCCAGAGCAGTGGGAGCGGCGAAGGAGGATGGACAGGGAAGAGGGCCAAGCTCTAAGGCGCAACGGGAAAACCCCAGCTGCTGCTGGGAGAAGATCCCGTCGCCAGCTGGGAACCCGCGACACCTCTGGACGACCGGGAGTGGCAAGGAGCCGGTCCCGGCGCAGGTCCCGCAGCGCTGCCGGGCGTAGGGGCTGGTAGCCCAACCTGCCAAGGGGGGACACGCAGCGCTGAGCCCCTGAGCGGGAGCTGCCGGGGCAGCGCAACCAGCCCGGGGACGCAGAAGGCCTCGAGGGGGCGGTTGTGTGGCACGTGGACGGCGGCAGTGGCACAGTCACCCCGCTGCTGCTCGCAGCTCGCAGGACGGACCCTCCAGAACCCCTCTGGGCAACTGTCCCAGGGCCTCCCCTCCCTCCAAATAAAGACGAGTTTTGCACCGCACTCAGCGCGAGAGAGGTTCCTTTAGTTCCATTTGTGCCCGTTGTCTGCTGTCCTGCCACTGGATCCCCCTGAGAAGGGGCGGGAGCCCCTCGGCCCCCACAGGCCTTTTCTGCACAGGACCCCGGTCAGGGCAGAAGGGAGCGGATTTCTCCAAGGCCGCAGGGCTGAAGGGGACAAAGGCTCTTAAGTCTTCAGGCCCCGGGACACAGCCCCTGCCCCAACACTGGAATCAAGGCTGGGGGGAAGAATTCCTTCCCCTGGAGAGGGGCTTAAAGGGACAGACTTTCTTCTAGAGCGCTCCCTCCTCAGGCACAGTCAGGGCCAAGCAGGAAGGCTGGTGCAGGGCTCCATAAACCAGAGGGTGAGAGGAACCTCCCCAGAGCAGGGCCTTGGGCTGAGCAGCCCCACGCTCAGCAGGGCTGGGGCAGGGCCTGTAGCGGGCTCACAGCACCCCGCAGCCTGGCCCTGCTGCGGCCGAGCGAGCTGCCTCCTGCGGGAACGGCTGCCTGAGGGACCCCGCCCCAGCCCCGGCACCGTCCCGGGTCGCTCTGGGGCCGTCGCTCTGCTCCCGCCGCCACGACTCTGGGCGGACAAGGTCAGGGGCCGCGGTCAGGGCCGCGGGCCGGAACCGTGCCGGGGCCGCCGAGGGGCCGGGACCGGGGCCTCTCCATCCCCTGCCCCGCCCGGCCCTCGGCACCGGGGGCTGTCGGCGAGCGCAGAGGGCGGCTCGGCCGCGGGGCTGCGGTTGCTGCTCTGCGGGTGTTGAGCTGAGCGGTTGCTCCACGCGCCCTTTGTAAAGGCCATCGCTGCCCCGGGCTGCTGCGGGCTCGGCTGCGGCTGTTAATAACCGGGAAAGTCTGTTCGTGCTGACGGTGGCTCTGCTGCCTGCACTGACCCTTCCCTTTTCTCCTCTTGAGCCGGGGGGGGCCTGGCTTTGGAAGAGCCTGGAATCAGTGGCAGCGAGCTGCAGAATGTCTCTCAGACCATGTGTGTTTCTGTGCCGTTTGTTTCTGTGCCTTTAACATGGGTTGAGTCTGCCTGAGCCGGAATTGGTTTTCCCCTGCAACAGCCCTGAAGTGCTCGGGCTGGGGCAACAGGCCCGAGCCAGAGTTGGCCTCTAGATGGATCCTGTGTGTTTGACAGCTGACAACCATTGTGCTAACAGCTATTGTACTAAATATGTTTGTCCTGAATATATAGATCTCCTTATTTTTCCTTACGTATAGGCAAGAGAACAGATGGAAGTGCTCGGGCCTGGACAATAGGCCCAAGCCAGAGTCAATCCTTAGATCAATCCTGTCTATTTTATAGCTGACAGCCATTGGATTAGTAGGGATTGGACTGAACGTGTTTATGCTAAATATATACCTATCTCTCTCCTGATCTTCCCTTGTGTGCAGGCCAGGTAACAGGGTCACAGAGACAGCTGTCTGGCCCTGTGACCTGGCGTGAGACCTTGCCCATAAATCAATTCGATGAGCTGGGAAACTCCCTGAGCTTCTCCCCTGAGCCCTGGCCCGGCTCTGGGAGAATCTAACGTGGGAACGGAAGCAGATATTTCCGCTTCAAACAAAGGTGCCAGCTCTTCTGCCTTGCTGATTCTGGGCTCTGTAAGGCCGGACCCGCTCCCGGCGACTCTGGAGGCCTCAGCTACGGGTGGAGGCACCGCGTAGGATTTCCCCCTGGCAGGGAAAGGCTCAACAAACCCTCGGTGTAACCGGGGCTGCCAGGGACTGCGGGAATGGGGGATGGCAACGTCTGTGAGTGGGGATGGATCTTTCTGAATCACCGTTCTCTCTCTCAGGCAGGGATGGTTTGATGCGTTACCCTGTACCTTCCTATTTGTTTACGCGCACTGTTCTGTCTTTCCTTACTGTATGGTTTCTGTCTTTTTCTGTTACCTTCTGTGGTTCTTTTGAGTACAATACGCCTGCTCTTTTCCCTCTGGTGTCTGAGTTAAATTGGTATCCCTGCTGAGCAAAACAAGCCCCCCGGTGCTGTGGTTTCTGCTGGAGCTGCAGGGTGTTGGCAGCACCCTGGTGTGGTGGCTACTGCTGCGTGGTGCTTACACAGCACCAGGGCTGCGCTGGGACGGGGTGGGCGAGATCTCGGGAGGGGACACAGCCAGGACAGCTGACCCCAGCTGACCCAAGGGACATTCCAGACCCTGTGACGTCTGCTCAGTATAAAGCTGGGAGGAAGGGGGAAGGGGGGGTCACCCTTGTTCCTCCGAGGCAACCACTCCGCGTATGGGAGCCCCGCTTCCTGAGACGGCCCCACAGCGCCTCTCCATGGCAAGGACAGAATAAATCTGGGTCCTTTTTTTGCTTCCGCACACGGACCTTTGCTTCGCTTTGCTTCTATTAAAACTGCTTTTGTTTTACCCATAGGGGTGTTTTGGGGTGTTTTTCCCCTATCCTATTTTCTATCCCCTCTTTGCCCTGTTGAGGAAGAAAGGCGAAGGGGGGAAGGGACAGAGCGACTTGGGGGGTACCTGGCATTTAGCCAAGGTCAAACCACCACAAACTTCATTGCCACTGTTATCTGGGGTATCTAATGTCTTTAATCTTTTATGTCTTTTCACCTGTTCCGATAGAATGACCCTTTCTGAAGTCACCTTTTCAGATGCAAACTCTCTAGAAAAAGGCCCTTTCCATTCCCCTTTAGTGTTCTCATGCCCTTCCTTTTGGTTCATTCAGATTCCTCTCAGCTTGCGAGCTGCTGCTTTGAACTTCAGGTGGTTAAAAGCTTGCCTGTCTTTCAGGAGACTGATTGTCTCCTTCGCTAACTCTTTCATTATGTTTATATCTACCTTTTCCTATCTGCCAGCCTAAACTCTTTCTCCTGAGATTACCCTTGTAGAAAGGCAGCCTCACTGGAGACAGCTTGTCCTTCTGGGAGAGGGATGTGGTTTATTAGATATGAAACTTGATTATTTTTGACGTTTCCTTGCTTGAGAAAAGCAGAAATCCTTCTGCGCCCGTGTGCAGCCGGTTCTCTAAGGAGAGCAGGTGGGAGATTGTGCAAAGGAGCTGTAACCTCCCGCTGCAGAGATCAGAGGAGAAATCTGATGTAAGGAGAGATGATGCGAGTGCCAGGCGGCTGAGGAGAGCAATGCTGAGCCGGGAGGTGAGGACACAGGTTGTCCGTACGGTGTTGGACCCCAAGGGACTGTCCAGGAGACCTCCTGAGGAGATGCTCTGCACCAATACCAATCAGAGAGTGCTGCTATCGCCTCTTCTCTCAACTGTAAAGTAAAACAATGTGCTCTTTAAAGTACAGATTGATTTTTATTAGGTGCACTTTGAAATCGTCATTCTCAGCTACACTCTGGAATTAATTCAATTAGCTGTACAAGTCTTGAAGGCTTGAAGAAAATGACAGCAAGAGAAGTGACTCATGAGGACGTTCTGTATTTTAATGAGCCCCGTGGTGCGTTTGGCCCCATGTCCATGATCCTCAGGGAGTGAGAGGAGACTGAGCAAACTACTCAGCAAGTCCCAGTCAGAAGCAATCCCAGAGTACCCTGAAGCCCTGACTGGCCCCACTGAGGGCCAGCACTGACAAAGCCTCTGCAGGGACTCGTTAGAGCAGATAATTGGAGGCTGTGATTGCAGGCAGGCAAAGGCCCCGTGCAGGGGGCTGTAGTGCTGCCAAACCCTTGGTTTGTTTGCTGCAGCAGAAAGTCCAAGCCCTGACCCTCAGGCCTGAGAATCCAGATCCTGCCCCTCGTGCGGGGCTCAGGGCTCTTCCTGGGGCCAGGGGGTGTGAGGGGAGCAATGCCAAGTGTAGGAAAACTGCACAGCACCTCCTGGCCTCTCCAAGAAGGGGCGAGGAGGAAAACACAGTCCAGAGCCTCAAATCAGGTTTATCCTGGTAGGCCCCATGGCAGAGGCAGCTGCCATGAGCAAGGGGACAAAGAGCTCTGTCTCGTGTGGCCTTTCAGCCCTGGCAGAGCCCTCAGCCATCTCTGCTGCAGGTTTGCTTCTGCTGGGCCCTTCATGCACCTTTGTCCCTCCAGGCTGGTGACATCCATCTTCCTTTCCTCCCTCGCTCTCCTCCCGGCATTCCCCCCCCTTCACTGAGGTCTCTCCACACTCACTGCCTGTTCCCTGAAACACAAAGCCACAGGCTGACCCACACTCCCTCCGGGTGACCTCTTACACCACAAGACCACCCTTTGACTGAGATGTCCTTTTCCTCAGCTCCGGTCTGAACGTTCCAAGCTGCACTTTGCTGAGGTTTCCTTCTCTTCCCACTCCCAGGGAAAGCTCCATTATCTCGGAAACTCTCCTTCAAGCAGGGGCAGGCGACTGCTGTAGTGCTCTGAGCCTCCACCTCCCCAGGCTGAAAGAGCCCCGGGCCTTCAGCCTCTCCACAAAGGCCCCAAAGCCCACCCTGGCAGATCTCCTTTGGAGCTTCTCCCTTTCCTCTCCATTCCTCTAGAACAGGGAGCCTCTCCCCCAGTCACACCAGTCTAGAGGTGGCCTCCCCAGCGCTGAGTCAAGGGCGATGATAACGCCCGGGTTTGCTTTGCCACGCTCCCTCTAACGCAGCCCTGTAGGCAGTTGTCCTTGCTCACGGTGACCGTGCACCACTGACTCCTATGGAATCCCTCTTCATGCCCAGGCCCTTCCTCCCCTGAGGGTCAGACCCGGGCTGTTCAGGTCCCACCTGCCCTCATACCTGGGGTTATTCTGTCCCCAGGGAAGGGCTGGCATCTTCTCCCTGTGAAACTTCATGGGGCTGTTATTGCCAAATCCCAGAGTTTCTCCAGGCCCCCCGGCGGGAACCTCTCTTTGGCCAGCGGTGAATGTGTGTGTACAGATGGCTCACCAGGTCTGTGGTGCCTCTGACAAGATGATAGTATCAGGGATTGCAGGACACTGCAGACAGCAGGAGGAGGTTCTGCTTTAATGGAACTGCTGACCAAGGTAGGAATCCCGATGGAGAAAACCTCAGAAACACCAAATGCGGGTACAGAGGAAGCCAAACCAGGGTGAGGGAGGATTTCTTGCCGATACCCAGGAAGGTATGGGAAGGCTGCTGTTAAGTCTCCCCACAGCCTTGTCCTCTCCTGGCTTCACACCTTTGAAGCAAAGGCGGCCAGCGGCATCCTGGGCTGCATGAGGAGGAGTGTGGCCAACCAGGCAAGGGAGTTCTCATCCCCCTTGGCTCGGCACTGCCAGCAGGCTGGTGGAGGTGAGTCCTTCCTCTCTGCTCAGCACGGCTACAATTTGTCTTGCTCCCTTCCCTCAGGGTTTTCTACCCTGCACCACACGCGCACTGCTGCCAAAGCTGCTCTCCACATGTTCCGCAGATTTGGCCTGGTCTGCTTGTGCAAAACTGACCCGGGAGAGCATTCCCACCGTGTTGGGTCAGGGATTACCTTCTACCTGCCCTTCAGCCAAGGCCTTCTAGCAGCGCTCCACGGTCTCCAAAGTCCCCAGGGACTGCCAGGGCCTAAAACTGCCGAGGGTGTCTGTTCAGTGTTTAGGTAAGGGCTGGCTTTGTGGGTTAGGGATTTGTTGAGGGCTGGGCTAAGGGCTCGGGTTAAGGCTGGCATTGTGACGCTTGGGGTATGGCCTGGGGATTAGGGTGAGTGACAGGGTAAGAGAAATGAGGTGTGAGGTTGCACTTCAGAGGTAAAGATTCAGGTTAGGGCCTAGAGCAGTGGATTCTTGTCAGGGTGACGGGTGTCACTGAGGAGTAGCGTTAGGACTTGAGATTACTAAAAGGTTAAGGTGCTGTCACAGAAGTTTTCTCGGTAAGGCGTGCAGTGGCATCAAAATTACCTGAACACGTCTTTCCTCTTCAAAATCTTTCATCTCTGTTGGACAAATCCCTCTTCCCTCCCCAAATTTGCCATCTCCCTTGTCCCAGATTTCCCTGACCTCCCCGAATCTCTCACCTTGAGGAGAGCAGCTTTGTAATGGCTTCCAAGCCCTCCCAGTGCCGGCTCCCCACTGCTGGCCAGGCAGAAGTGACCTCGCAGCCACATCCAAAGGGACACAACGTGCTGCTGTGCTGGAGAGGCCCCTGCTCAGCCACCCCGGCCGTGCCGGAGGCAGGTGATGCCCTCCACCACCCCCAGGCACTCTGCCCGGCTTGGCCCAAATGCTGCTCACTGAGGGGTGTCACTAGTGACTGGTTGCCAGGAGACTCCTCAGCACTGATGACATCTGGGCCTGATCCTCCAGCGAAACTCCCACCCACCTCATTGTGCGCTCCTTCAGCCCAGGTGTCACCAAGATGGGTAGAAGGAGACCATGGGAGACCATGGCTGAGGCCTTGTTAAAGTCCAGGTACACGACAGAGCCTACTTTCCCTCCCATACACGTTCAGCAATCTTCCTTCCAGTGCCTGGCGCTGGCTGCAGGAGGACTTTCCCCAGCACCTTCCCCGGGGCTGAGGTGAAGGTGGCCCGCCTGCAACTCTCCCAAACTCCTTTCTTGCCCTTCTCAGGTGAGGCTTGGTCCTTGCCTTTGCTGAGTACCATGGAACTTCCCTGCTTGCTCTGGCTTTTCTGAGATGATTGAGAGAGGAGGTCTCACAATAATGCCAGCCAGCTCCACCACCACCGCTCTGCCCTTTCCCACACCCAAAGCCTTCTAACTATCACATACTTCCAGAGGCATGCCCACAAAACAGCACACACTTGCCCTGGTCCTCTGGGCCTGTTCACAAGGGAACCAGAGAGGATTTCTTTGGCAGGCCCACAGCTCTGATGGGGTCTCTGTGCAGCTCAGAGCTTTCCGGAGAACTTTTCTCAGTGCCCTCCTTGTCCCCCACAACATCTCTGGCCCACAGGCTGTAGATGAGGGTATCGAGCAGTGGGCTGAGGATGGTGTAGGAAAAGGGGTTTGTCAGACTGCGTCAGGAGGGCTGTTCTGGGCATCGCACAGACAAGGATGAGGGTGTCACGGGGACAGTGACACTGGTGAGGGGAGATGAGCAGCCGGACAAGACCTTCTGTCTGCCCACGCTGGTGGCAGAGCTGCCCCAGGCCGGCAGCTCTGACGCACAGACAGGGTGCCCGTGTGAACAGGAAGGGCAGGCTGGCCCGAAGAAGAAGATTATGGAAGCAAACACCATGAATGTCACGGTGCCACTGCAGGAGAGCTCCACTGAAATCACGGAAGAGGTGGCCCACCCCACTGGGGCCACAGAGCTCTGTCTGTGACAAGAATGAAATGAGTGCTGCCGATGACAGAAATACCCCCAGCTAAGGTACAGCTGCCTCCCCAGGACAGACCTTCCAGTCTGGGCATCTTGCAGAGAGAAGCGGGCGGCACACAGCCCGGTGCTGATCTTTGCGTGCGGCCGCCAGTGGGAAACACTCAGCACATGCAGAAGGTGCCCAAACTAGCACGCACACTGCTGTGAGCAGAGGGGATTCCAGCGAGGAAGAACATTTGTTTCTCTGTTGGTTGATGAAGCAAATCGGCAAGGAAGTTCAGAGAGGGGAAGGGTGAAGGTACGTGTGTCCCTGAGTGCATTCATTGCCCCTAGATGTGCTCTGCCCCTTCTGAAACCTGAGAGATGACTTCTTCTACAGGGCACTGTCCATCAGGCCCAGAAGGTCTGCCAGGGTGGGGCTGGGGATGTTCTACATGTGCCCTGTGTGGGGTGGCTGAGGGAGCTGGACACCGTTTGCCCAGCGGTGTGGAGGCTTCAGACACTCTAGAAGTAGCCTGAGAGGGAGCGAGGGGTGAGTTCAGAGATGGGGGAGTTCTCTTTGTAGGGAGATACAGCAGGAGCAAGAACTAATGCCACAGAGTGCAGGTGGGGAGGCCCAGAGCGGGCACAGAGCAATGTCCCTGGAAGGGCAGGGCTGTGGTGGAACAGGTCACCCCGAGGGAGACTGGAGCAGCCCCAGGCTTTGTGTTTCACGGAGCAGGCAGGGAGGACGGGGAGATCTCAGGAAAGGAAGGGAGATGCTGAGGTGAGAGCAAGGTGTGGCAGCCGGGTGGACATCTCCAGCCTGCAGAGAAAGAGGTGCAGGTGTGGGACACGGTGGGACACCTTGGGGTGGGGGCAAGAGAGGGATGAGGAAACTCTGACAGTCCCCCAGCAGAGCTGAGCTCTCTCTGCCCTTGGCTCTGGCTGGTGTCTCTGCCACTGGTGGCCATGAGGAAGCCCCTTCCCCTCCCAGCACTGGGTCTCGTGGCCTCCCCTTCCCCAGCCGAGAGCCTGGGAGGTGCTGGACCATGGTCCTGCCCTTGGCATTGCCCGTCCCCACATGACACTGCCCCAGGAAGGGCCCTGAGCAATGGGGCAGGGACGGGATTCCCCCTCCCAGGGGCTGGGGTCAGGTCTTGGCCCTTGTGTTTAATGTAAGACATGGAGGGTCACTCAGAATCTGTTCCACCTTGCCATGGCCTTTGTTTACCTGTCAGCTCTGCCTGGCGCTCTCAGCTCTAAGCAGCCCTGGGGAGGCTTTGTCAGTAATGGTCCTCACGGGGACACATTAACACTGCCATGGCCTGGGGAGTTGGCATCAGAGTTTCACTTTCTGACAGGCACCCGCCTTGTTCTGCCACTGCCTGAGGCCCCTGGGCTCGGCACCAAACCCACCCGCGGGGTCCTTAAAATGCCTGGGGCTGGTCCTGTGCTGCGGAGCTGGGCCGGGCTCCTGGGCCGGAGGGAGCTGAGGGCAAGTGGTCAGCGCTGCAGAGAGCCAGCTCTGCCCAGGAGCAGCTCCTCTGCAAAGGGCAGCAGGGCCGAGGGCACTGCCTGCAGGCACCGAGGGCACAGGAGCCGGGCACAGCGAGGGCAGAGGCAGACGGCCCTGGGAGGGTGCTGAGAGCTCAGAGGAGGAGAAACCTTGCCAGCCCGTGACACCGTCGGTCTGTGGGTGCGGGGCAGGGCAGCTGCAGGTGGCGGAGGGATGTGGTGCAGCCGGCACAGCCCCAGGAATGTCCCTCCTGTCCAGAGGAGGAGGCCGTGCTCCCGAGCAGGGCTTCCCTGCTGCGCTGCCAGAGGGACAGGCCACGGCTCTGCCTTCTCCCGGGGACGGCTGCGGGGGGGTGCAGCCGCGGGTGCAGCCGCGGGTGCCCAGGGCTGTCCTTCCGAGCAGGGTCCCTGCACCCCCGGGGCTGCGTGCTGGGGCAGGGACTCTGCCGCCGGCCAGGGTCAGCACTCAGCCTGCCCGGGGAGCTGCCCGCGGCGCCGGGGGGAGCAGCTGTGGGGGGCAGGAGAGACCCCCGGCAGGGCAGGGTCCTGCTGCTGTGGAGAGAGAGGCTGCTGCGTGGGGCAGGGCTGCTCCCAGCCCCACATCACCCCCAGGACACGGGCAGAGGCAGCATTTCAAGAGGAAGCCCAAGGCAGGGATTACTACCAAGAGAAGGAGCTTGCTTATGGCTGGGTTTACAATCTCCTGCTTTTGCAGAATTTGGGGAGAGAAATGGAAAAGGAGTTCTCGCGCTTGCAGAAGGCACTGAGACACCGGAGCTGAAGCCCCGAGTGAGCAGCATCTCTGACAGCAGCTTCCTAAAGTGCCTTCAGCCACTCCCCCGCCTCTGGACAGCACCAGCATCACCCATCAGGGTTGCTCTGACCTGCCCTTTTCGACCTGGGAACAGGAATATGCGCCCAGGCAGTGCCCTGCTAACAGGCAGGTTTCTCTAGCGCCAAGGTGAGTGCACAGAGCTTGGGACGGGGTCTGTCCGTGCTGACAGGGAAAGACCTGGCACAGGGAAGCACCTTCCAGGGGGAAAAACTGCAGAGAGCGGGGCTACGGCCCGGCAATGAGAGGAAATGCAGACAGAAACGTGGGAGGGAGAGTTCAGAAATCTCCATCTCATCCCCTCCAGCGCAGAGCCCTTCCTCTGAGCAAGCCCCCCTGCCTCCTCCTCTCCCACCAGCGAAGCCTCTGCTCTCAGGGCAGTGGGGTCCAAGGCAGGACCCTCCTCCTCTCAGCCCGAGCTGCAGCAGAGCCGGGGTGCAGCTCTGCAGCCCCGTGCCCAGTGCCCTCTGCAGAGCTCCGGGGCTGGGAGCGGCCGCCCGGCAATGTTGGTGTCTGGGAGGAGGCAGCACAGCGGCGGAAGGGTAACGCTGTCCTGGGGCTGCCCTGCCCTGGCCGCTCTCAGCAGCACCCTCACTGCATTTCACTTGTTTCCCACTTGTCTGTGTTACGAGCCGTGTGTGTCCTTGCCTAGAGTTGGGGTGCTGAGACTTGGAGAGGGGGTGACACATGTAGTGCTCTGCACGGGATCCCTCTGCTCTCAGCAGTGTCTGGTTGTGTTCCAGGGTCACGTAAGAATGTCATTGCCCTCCCTGTCATCAAAGACAAGCCCAGGGCAGCTCCGAACAAGCTGGTGGGACAGAGCAGCTGCCCGCACTCTGCGCTAAGCCGCAGGCTGTGCTCCTTCCCTCACAGGACTTGCTCTGATCTCCCTGGGTGCAGCAGAAATGCTGGGCGTTTCTCACCTCCAAGAACACTCCCCAGGTCAGATGGGGGAGATCTAAAACACCCAGACCTCTCAAACTGCCTTCTACCCTCCTCGTTCCTTAGCCCTGGGAGTGCAGGTGCTGACATCCCTTCTGCATTACAAAGGATTGCATCTGAGAAAGTCAGACCCCAGCTCTGGCTCCTACCCCCCATCCCCACAACTCCACTGCTGCATAGCAGGGCTGGCTCCTGGGCAGCCAGCAGGCAGAGGCCCCGCTCCCCACGGCACAGAGTACCAGCTAGAGATCCAGGCACGGAGCTGACAGAAGTTCCCCGACAAAAGGAAAAATGAGATGTGTGGGTGTGCAGTGGAGACAGGGGTGTTGGGAAAGGGCTTTGGTTTTGCTCAGAAAAGTCTGCTCTAACTTGTTAACCACACTGTAAATAACACTGTTGTTTCCCCCTTGGTCAGTCCCCATGTCCAGAGGTAGCAGATGTCCAACGGCAGCTCCGTCACCGGGTTCCTCCTCCTGGCATTCGCAGACAGACGGGAGCTGCAGCTCCTGCACTTCTGGCTCTTCCTGGGCATCTCCCTGGCTGCCCTCCTGGGCAACGGCCTCATCATCACCGCCATCGCCTGTGACCACCGCCTGCACACCCCCATGTACTTCTTCCTCCTCAACCTCTCCCTCCTCGACCTGGGCTCCCTCTCCACCACTCTCCCCAAAGCCATGGCCAACTCCCTCTGGGACAACAGGCACATCTCCTACCTCGGATGCGCTGCCCAGCTATTTTTCTTTCTCTTTTTCATTTCAGCAGAGTTTTCTCTCCTCACCATCATGGCCTACGACCGCTACGTTGCCATCTGCAACCCCCTGCACTACGGGACCCTCCTGGGCAGCAGAGCTTGTGCCCACATGGCAGCAGCTGCCTGGGGCTCTGGGTTTCTCTATGCTCTGCTGCACACAGCCAGCACATTTTCACTGCCACTCTGCAAAGGCAACACCCTGGGCCAGTTCTTCTGTGAAATCCCCCAGATCCTCAAGCTCTCCTGCTCACACTCCTACCTCAGGGAAGTTGGGCTTATCTTGGTTAGTGCCTGTTTACTTTCTGGGTGTTTTGTTTTCATTGTGGTGTCCTATGTGCAGATCTTCAGGGCCGTGCTGAGGATCCCCTCTGAGCAGGGACGGCACAAAGCCTTTTCCACGTGCCTCCCTCACCTGGCCGTGGTCTCCCTGTTTCTCAGCACTGTCATGTTTGCCCATCTGAAGCCCCGTTCCCTCTCCTCCCCAGCCCTGGACCTGGTGGTGTCATTTCTGTACTCGGTTCTGCCTCCAGCTGTGAACCCCTTAATTTACAGCATGAGGAACCAGGAGCTCAGGGATGCCTTGAGGAAGGTGTTTTCATGGACATTTTGCAGCAGTGACAAGCAGCCCATCTCTCTCCACAAATGAATTCCAGTGGATCCCAGAGCAGGGCTGAGGGGTTTATTCTTTCCTGTGTTATTAGCAGTACTATAACTGCTTATGTTTTTACCATCATCACATCAACCACATCATTATCATTAACCTTGACAAGGATAATGTTCCTACACAAACATTTTCATTCATCCCCATTCTGCTGAGGCATTAATCACTTCTATTTCACTTTGAATCCATGTAAATTTGTTTCTAACTCTCTCACAGCATCTCTGTAATAAAATGAGATCTCCCCAGTAGGGCACTTGAAGGCTGAGCTCTTCTTCCCGTGTGGATGTCAAGAACAGATCTGAGGAATTACATTCTGAAAAGAGATTTTTTATTGTGATTCTCCACGGCTCCTGGCGCAGAGAGCTCCCAGTCACCTTGTGACACATTGAGGCTGTCAGCCGGACTTGAGGCTCCTGTGCCAGCGCCTTGTGACAGTGAAGATGGTGAGTGGGCACTGAGGAACGTACTCAGGCCGGTCCCACGTGGGAGGTGGCAGGTGATGTCCTTCAGGAGGGGCACCTGGGGCTGGCTGGAGCGTGGGGGGGATCTCCAGGGTCAGTGTGTCTGGGGTGGGCAGGGAATGGAGCCCCACAGAGCGTGAGATTCTCTGAGGTCGAGTCACCCAACAGTAAAGTGTTCAGTCCCGGTTTCTGCAGGTGAACCAGGACTCTGCAACCCTGCGAGAGGACAAAGAGACCCAGCAGGCATAGGGAAGGGAGGCTGGAGAGTGATTCATGTCACCATTAGTAAGGTACAGCTGATGGAGCTGGAGCTGCCCCTGGTGCCTTTGGAAATGCTCCCCAGTGCCCCCAAGCACCGCTGCCAGGCCCTCAGGATTCCACCCACCCGCAGCCAGACAGGGCCCTTCCCTGCTCCCTGTGAGAGCTCCAGGAGCCAAGAGGCTCCAGGGGCAGCGGGGAGGGCAGGGCAGGGCCCAGCAGTCCCTCTGGTGCCAGAGCAGCTCCCAGTGGTCGGGATGGGACCCACTGAAATGTCCAGTGAGCTTGTGGGGAAATAAAATCTCCGTGCTAGTGATCTCCAGCTCAGCTGGAGAAAACACAGGCCAGCTGCATCTGGCTGTGAAACTGAACCTGCCCAGAGCAGACGGTGGTACTAGGCACGTCCACAAGTCCCTTCTGACCCAAATGAAAGGCTGTAAAGTAGAGCTGGGCACAGGGGACGCTGCTGTCAGTGGCTTTTGCTGACGTTGGTCAACCCTGTCCTCAGGATTTCACCTCCCAAGAGGGGACACTGTCCTGTGGGTGACAGAAGTCAAGCAGGTGTGGGGAAACTGCAGAAAAGTCCTCAGAAATGCTGCCGGGCGTGGCAGAATCCCAGACGAGGGTGAGGCTGGACGGGATTGCTGGAGACAGTCTAGTCCAACCGCCTGCCCAAGCAGGGCCAGCTGGAGCAGATTTCCAGCACCACGTCCTGTTGGGGTGTGAGTATCTCATGGGATGGTGCCTCCCCATCCTCTCTGGGAAACCTGGTCCAGTGGGCAGCAACCATGCTAGGAGACAAGTTTTTTTCTTCTGTTCAGCTACAATTTCCCATCTTTCAGTTTGTGACCGTTGCCTCCTGACGTGTCAAGAGCCGGGCTCCCTCTTCTTAACAGCTTTCTCGCAGAGATTTAGAAACAGTGACAAGCTCCCCCGGAACCTTCTCTTCTCCAGGTTGGACAGGCTCAGCACTCGCAGCCTTTCTCCCCATGAAAGGCACTTGTACCCCTTAGCTGCCTTTGTGACCCTTGGCTAGACTTGCTCCAGTATCTCTTCTGTAGGGAGGAGCCCAGCACTGGACACAATACTCCAGGTGTGGCCTCATCAGTACTGAGTACAGAGGAGGGATCCTCTTCCTCGGCCTTATAATAACTCTCTATTGCAACTCAGGAGCCCTCGGCCTTCTTTAACACAACGGTACGTTGCTGTCTGGTGGTCACCTTGGTGTTCACCAGGACCCCTGGGTCCTTCTCTGCAGAGCATCTTCCCAGCAAGGTGCCCCCAGCAGGTGCTGGTGCCCGGGGCTGTTTCTCCCCAGAGGCAGGGCTTCACAGATCTCTCCGTCAGACTTCACCAGGTTCCCTCAGCGCAGTTCTCCAGCCTCTCCCGGTGCCTCTGAATGACAGCACACCCGCCCTGTGTCTTACTCACTCCTCCCAGTTTGGCGTCATCTGCAGGCACACGGACTTGTGACCTTGGGGACTTGCTGCGAGGGCGCACTCTGCCGTGTTGTGCAGGTCAGTAGCGAGGAGGTTAAACAGGCCTGGACTCAGGATTGGGCCCTGGGGTTCACCACTGGTGCCGTGCTCCCAAGGGGACTTTGTGCCCTTGGCCGTGACCTTCTGGATCCGGCCATTCACCCTGTTTCCATCCCACCTCTCTCGTGTCTATCAGGGTGTGATGGGATGCAGCGTGAAAAGAATTGTTAATACTTGGTTAAACACCTTCCCCGCTCCCCCCTCACCCACCAGCCGAGGCAGCTTATTGCCGTGGTGGGTTAACCGTGGGTAATCACCAAACTGCCACCCAGCTGCTCGCTCACTGCCTCTCCCACCCCAGAGAATAGGAGGAACGGGGATGAGAAAGCTGCTGGGGGGGACAAGGACAGGGAGATCACTTCCCAGTTCCCACTGCGGGCAAGACTTGACCTGGGGAACGCAACTCAGTTTATTGTCAGTTAGAAAAAAAAGAGTTAATTATGAATTCAGGTAGTAATGGAAACAAGACAAGCATGAAAACAAAACCTTTCCTCCTCCCTGCCCCAGGCTGAGCCTCACTCCTTCACTCCAGGCTCCTCTCCCCCGTCCCGAGCAGTGCAGGGGCGTTTGGGACTGGGGGTCACAACCAGCACACAACAGTTGGTCTGGCTCTGGGCAGCGGAATGGGATATTTACCCTCTGACACAGAGGTACCTCTCGGGCAGAGCAAAATACTAAGTGATTTTTTTTGGTGAATGTTCATTCTCGTTCTGATTTCATTCTGCCTGAACTCTTTCGTTGAATCCTGACTGTTCCCCGCAGCTGTCCATCACCCACTCTCATGTTTTGATGGCTCTTGTCACAGACAGCCTGGCAAAAAGTTGTTGGTTACTTTCCCTTTCCTCTTTTTCCCCTTTGAGAAGTCCCATGCCCTTTTTGCAGCTGTCCTGACTCTCCCCCCCTGTGCTCCCTGGGCAGCAGTGTGGCAGTGAGAGCTGCCCCCCGGGAGGAGGTGTGCTCTTCTGCCCAGGGGCTGGTGGGCAGCTCTCTGGTGACCAAACCCCGGAGAAAACAAGGGCCTTGGCTGTAGGGCCTCTTGTCCCTGAAGGAACCATCCTTTAGCCCGGGTGTCTTGGGACGCGTCTTCTGGGAGGGGGACACCAGGCCTCCAAACCCAGCAGTTTCTGCCAGCTCATTCTTTGGTCTGTTTCTGTTCTGCTTCTGGCCCTTAACCTGCAGCAGCAGTTTGGGGCTGCACAGGGGTTCAGGGCAGGGTCACCTCTTCCTCCAGGACAGGATCTGCGGATTCAGCTCGGTATTTTAAGCAAGATGGAAGCAAATGTATCGTCCTTGTCGCAGGAGCTGGTAGCCAGGGTGGACGAGCAGTTCATTCACAGTTACTTAAACACTGAAGAAAACTCGATTTGTGCATTTAAAATTTCTGTCTTAACCAGTGTTTGGCCTCTTGGGTTCTCAAGGGTTAAAATTCCTCCGGCACCTTGGATCGGTGTATGGGGATTTAAAAGTGCTCCAGATGAAGCAGCAAATGAGCCGAACTGCGTTTAGTTAATTCCCTGGCTGTCACTCATGCAGCCAACCCTGTGCTGAGGACATCTGGGGCTCGCCTGCTGTTCGTAGGGGAGGTGTCGGGCCCGTTCTCAGAGATGTCCCCGCTCTGTCAGGGACGGCTTTACTGACCAGAGGGCAGGAGGCACTTTGGGAGTGGCCCCTTCGGATGGAGGCTGGAGAGCTCTGCTCTTCTGGCCTGGCCGTCAGGCCGTGGCTTTCCCAGTGCTCCCGTCTCTCAGCTCAGCTCTGCTTTCTGTCCTTAGGACACAGCTTTGATTTGCCAGGGCTGAGGGAATTGGGACGTCCCCCACTGCCCATCTGCACGAGACACCCCCCTCTAGCAAGGGACAGGACAACCTCTCACATACAGAAAGCGAAACCTCCCGCTAATTACTCCCTGGCAATGAGCCGGCAGAGCTTTTTGTCCAGACTGCGCCCGTGCTGCTGTCAGCTTCAGGAGCCCGGTGCTCCCAGCACGGCATCTTCCTCCCCGTTCCCCCTGCCCGGGGCAGATCTCTGCCTCAGGCCTGGCCCTGCTGTTTCATGAGCTGTGCCCTCTGGGCGCGGTTATCGAGTGTTAGGACCGACTGTGGGTGCTGCGCCGTGTTACACGGCGGTGGTTGTGTCAGTCAGATGAGGACGAGTCCCAAGTGCAGATGTGCGGTGACAAGTGCCCGTTATCTGGCCCTGACTCCAGGAGAACTGAACCCCTTCAGCCTTCTCACTCTGGGTGGAGATGAGGGATGGAGAGCAGCTGCAGACTGTCAAGGGGGCAGCGACAGGAGGATCCTTTGCTCTGCTCCCTCAGCTAAACTGCTCTGCTGGCAAGCAGCAGCTCTGGTTTTCCCTGATTTTTGCAGTGACCGCTTGTGGTGTCTGATCTGCTGCGCTGTTCTAAGCATCTCCCTGCGAGCAAGAAGCTTGGGAGTGGCTGAGCTGAGATTTCCAGGTTCCTGATCCGAGGAAAGGCTGTCCCAGCCAAATCGGAGTTGGGTCCCTGACTGCATCCAGACAGAAAAGATTGTTCATACAGTGGGGAAAAAAAAAAAAAAAAAAAAAAAAGCCAAACCAGCGCTGCTGTTTTACTGAGTGTTTGACATCTCTTAGCTGAGCAAATCCTGGCGCTCAGTACGAGTTACAGCTCTGCTTTTCTGAGCCCATGAGCTGGGCTCACTCACAGCTGCCCTGACTGTCAGCAATGCTACCTGCTTCCTGACTTTCCCTGCCCCGTGGGGTTTGGGGGCTTCGGGAACCCTTTTCCTCTTTCCATCAGCCCCTTTCCCACATGCTCTACTCTCAGGTGGTTTGGGACTCTGGCCTCTCCTCAGTAGTTTCTGGCTGAAGCCCTTTGGTTTGCACCAGCCCCTGTCTGTCTGGATGTCCATCTCGGACTCGCTCTGTCTGTCCTCAGCTGACAGACCAGGACGTGGGACAGGCATCGGTGCTTCCCAGGTAACCCCCTGCTCCCCCTGCCGGGAGCTGCGGGGGGCCTTGGGGGACCAGACCTTCCCATCCCTACAGCGTAGGGACCCTGACCGAGCCTGGGACGTGCCCCTTCTGTGTTACTGCTCCAGCGACCACCTTGAGTTTCTCCAGGAAAGGGAAGCACAGAGAGATGTAGCACCAAAAAGATGAAACTCTTCCTCCTGTCTCTGTGACGAGAGGCAGTTCAGCCAGGATCACTGACATGCTGACCTCTCTCTCCCCTTCTGGCTGGCACAAGCCTGGCAGCCTGTGTCTCCAAGGGCTTCTTACTGAAAAGGCCCCGGGCAGGCGTTAGCCCTTCAGAGTACCTCATCTGCTCGGAGCAGACCGAGTCTGCACCCCTTGGCTGCAGTCACCCCTGTGTGAAGCAAGGGGTACCCGTTCACCTTGCAGCAGCCGCAGGGCTGAAGGAAGTGCCCTTTCAAAGATCACGGGAGCTGTGGGGCTTTGGGCGGGTGGTCCCCCAGCTTCCTCGTGTCAGTGAGAGAGCTGCCACCTTAGTGGGGACTCTGTGCGAGGGGTGAGGAGCGGCAAGGGTGCTGCTGGCCGGGGAGGGGTTTAGTGTGCCGGGACCTCTGCAAGACACCGAAATATCTGTCTTTTATGCTGCAGGCCTGACTATGACAGAAATGTTTGGAAAATGTCAGTAAAAATGGAACAAAGAAGAAATGAGGAAAGAAGACGATCAAAGAATAGTTTTTATTATCAGCTTTTTTTCCATTTTTCTGTGTTTGCTGTCCTTGTTTAGCTTTGCTTTGTTTTGCTATACCAATCTTTGAAGCACTTCATGAACATTTTTTTAATTATGATTTTAAGTACAAAAATATTTCCAGAAGCAGGGAGGGGTGTAGCTGCAGGACACCGCTGCCCTAAGTCGCAGGGAAGGAGATGCCCGGGGGCAGGGCAGGTGTCCTGGGCCCCTCTGCCCGGCCTCTCCCAGCAGCTCCCCAGGGGCTCTGCTCTCCTGCAGGAGACCTCCTGGCCTGGGTGACAGCGGCCAGTCCCAGGGAAATCCGCCAGATCCCCCGGGGCGTCTGCAAGGGGCACTCGATGTCCATGGTCAGGCAGCTGAGCTCTGCCTGCAAAGGGAAGAACTGCCTGACAGTTCTAAAAAAATTGTTAGCAACTTTTCCTCAGCTGAGGTGACTGAAAACTTGGAATACGGTGATGATGGTTTTCCACCGTGACCCAGTGGGAATGTCTAGGAAGTGCATTAACAGAAACTGAAGCTCTGAGCTTCAGGGAGCTAAAGCCTGCCCTTGTCTCTCAGCAGTCTCATTCTCTCCTCAGCACCTCCTCCATGGGGTTCATGTCTCTCATGTCCCATGGATCTGTCTGAAACATTGCTAGTGAGGTTCTCCCCCGGGGATGGTGACCCGCAGTGGAGGCAGCTTCCCCTCAGCACACAGCTGAGCAGTGGCGGTTGGTGTTTAGTAAATAAACTTCCCCATGTTTTCCTTCTGTTTGTCTGCAAGGGAGAGAAATTCTGCTGTGCCCGTGTGCAGGCGGGTCTCTGAGGGAAGCCAGTGGGAGCTGGTGCAGAGGAGCTGTAACCTCCCGCTGCAGCTGGGCTGGAGAGGTCTGATGTCAGGAGAAGGGCTGCAAGTGCCAGGGGCCGGTGGGAGAAATGGCCGGGCTGGGGGGTGAGGAATCAGGTTGTCCATGGAGTGTCTGACCTGCAGGAGCAGCGGGTCCTACCCCTCCCGACAGCAGGAGGAGACCCCCTGCAGCAACATCAGTTAGAGAATGCTGCCATCGCTCCTGCTGTAAACTGAAAATACAAGAAACTAAACATAAAATCAAACATACTCCCGTATTAAATGCTCAGTGAGAAATTCAAGGTGTTCAAGGAAACCCCTCCCAGTGCCGCATTCAGGTGGTTTCCCAGGGGATGTTACCGTCAGTGTGAAGTGACCTCATGACACTGTTTGTCCCACACACCCCCACGGCAGCCCCGGGAACAGCTGCTGGTATTTGTGCTCCCTCACCTCACACACATGGTGTGCATGCTTACATCTCCTTGTACACCGCAAATGGGAACGTCTGACCTGTCATTTGTGTCCCTCTGCGGAGGGAGAAGGAACCTCCCCCGGCTGGGGTGAGCGGCCAGTGCTGCACATGGCAGCGGGAGGTGCTAGTCTGTGATGATCGCCCTGGGGCAGCGTCACGGTTTAACCCAGCCAGCACCCGAGCCCACACAGCCGCTCACTCACTGCCTGGGTGCGATGAGGGGGACAATCCAAGGCGTCAGGGTGAGGACACTCGTGGTATAGAGAAAGACAATTCGTTAGTAGGCAAAGAAAAAGCCACACATGTAAGCGAGGGAAAACACGGAATTTATGCCCTTCTTTCCGTTGGCAGGCAGGGCTTCAGCCATCTCCAGAACACCAGGGCTCCATCACACGTAACGGTGCCTTGGGAAGACAAAAGCCACAGCTCTGAATGTGCCCACGTTCATCCTTCTTCCCCAGGTTTAGATAACTGAGCAGGATGCCGTAAGGTACAGAACATCCCTTTGGTCAGTCGGGGTCAGCTCTCGCAGCTCTGTCCCCTCCCAGATCCCTGTGCACCCCCGGCCTGCTCACTGGTGGGGAGGGTGAGGAGCAGGAATGGCCTTGACTCTGTGTAAGCCCTGCTCAGCAATAACGGAAACAGCCCTGCCTTACCAACACTGCTTAGAGCAGGAAAACAAACCACAGCCCCAGACCAGCTCCCAGGAAGGAAATTAACTCTGTCCCAGCCAGACCAGCACAGGCAGCTGCCCCAGTGTGTCCAGTGAAGACGGGCACCGGCCAGACCCTGGACCTTCAAGTCTGTCCCCGGAGGCCTGGCTGTGCGAGGACACTGCTGCGTGCCCCCACCCTGCAAATCACACGGGTCACCTGGTCACTGGGGTTGTCCTCTGCGGGCCAATTGCTTGGGCGTGTTCTTGACACCAGGTTTGGAGGAAGAGCTCAGCCTTCAGGCACTGCCCTGAGCAGATCCTCTTTCATGACGGAACTGCTCTCGAGCAGCCTGGCTCTGTCACACAAGTGCCCAGTGCCTGTCCCTGCCTGCGTCACAGGACTGCCGTGCAGCCGGAGCGTGACCGAGGTGCCAGAGCCCTCAGGCCTGACACCGAACCCAAGGGGTCAGAAAGAGAGTATGGGAGTGAGAAGAGAACATCTCTGGAAGACCAAGCGCTCCCTGGCAGGGCAGCCACGCGGGAACTCTCTTCCCCTCCACCTCTCACACAGGAATTGTCCCTGCAGCTCCAAAAAATTCTCAGAGGAAGGAACTCAGAAGAAAAAACATCACTGCAAGCACTTTACTTTGTTAAAACACACACAGATCATGGCTCCTCATTTACGCAGCCACTCATTCAGAACAGAAAAGCAGACAGTGAATTAGGAAGGGGATGACAACATCATTACAAATAAAATACCACCAAAACCAACAGAAAAAGCAGACAGGCTGAGTTTATACAGAGTGATATTATAACGGCTATGAAGAAGATGAGCAGTTTATTGCTTCAGAATACCATCTGGCTACCAGTTTCCTCAGGGCATCAGTGAGATCCTGGTTCCTCATGCTGTAGATGAGGGGGTTCAGTGTTGGGGGCACCATCGAGTACAGAAATGACACCACCAGGTCCAGGGCTGGGGAAGAGATGGAGGGGGGCTTCAGGTAGGAAACCATGACAGTGCTGACAAAGAGGGAGACCACGGCCAGGTGAGGGAGGCACGTGGAAAAGGCTTTGTGCTGTCCCTGCTCAGAGGGGATCCTCAGCACGGCCCTGAAGATCTGCACATAGGATACCACAATGAAAACAAAACACCCAGAAAGTAAACAGACACCAACCACGATAAGCCAACTTCCCTGAGGTAGGAGTGTGAGCAGGAGAGCTTGAGGATCTGGGGGATTTCACAGAAGAACTGGCCCAGGGTGTTGCCTTTGCAGAGTGGCAGTGAAAATGTGCTGGCTGTGTGCAGCAGAGCATAGAGAAACCCAGAGCCCCAGGCAGCTGCTGCCATGTGGGCACAAGCTCTGCTGCCCAGGAGGGTCCCGTAGTGCAGGGGGTTGCAGATGGCAACGTAGCGGTCGTAGGACATGATGGTGAGGAGAGAAAACTCTGCTCCAAAAAAGAAGACCAAGAAAAAGACCTGGGCAGCACATCCGAGGTAGGAGATGTGCCTGTTGTGCCAGAGGGAGTTGGCCATGGCTTTGGGGAGAGTGGTGGAGAGGGAGCCCAGGTCGAGGAGGGAGAGGTTGAGGAGGAAGAAGTACATGGGGGTGTGCAGGCGGTGGTCACAGGCGATGGCGGTGATGATGAGGCCGTTGCCCAGGAGGGCAGCCAGGGAGATGCCCAGGAAGAGCCAGAAGTGCAGGAGCTGCAGCTCCCGTCTGTCTGCGAATGCCAGGAGGAGGAACCCGGTGACGGAGCTGCCGTTGGACATCTGTTCACTCTGGATCTGGAGGGTGTTACAGGAAGAAAAGGCAGTGGAAGGGTGAAGACACTTCTCTGAGGAAAATCTGTGCCATTTCTTTGTAGACCCTCCCCCTTCCCCCCCACAACTCTTTTTTTGCCTCTGGGAGACCCTTCATTCACCCTCCTGACCTGAGCTTCATTTTCTGCAGCTAACGCTGTGATTTCATGCTGTGACGGGCAGGGCCTCTGCCCATGGGTCCTTGAGAAGGCAGCCCTGCCCCACGGCAGTGGGGACGTGGGAACGTGCCAGGGGAGGAGGGGATAGGTTTGATATCAGAATTAGTCCGATGAAATCACTCCGCATTTAGAAGGGTTTATCAGATTCCACACTCCTAGTGCAAAGGAACATGGGTGGCAGAAAGTCATTTTAGGCAATCTTGTATTCCTACCTCCCCCATTATGCCCTCTGAGCGTTCTCTGAAACCAGAGACCCTGAGAATTTCTCCTGCACTCCGAGCCAATGGCTGTGAGACCGGAGGAGCAACAGGACAGCGTTACCCTTCCGCCGCTGTGCTGCCTCCTCCCAGACACCAACATTGCCGGGCGGCTGCTCCCAGCCCCGGAGCTCTGCAGAGGGCACTGGGCACGGGGCTGCAGAGCTGCACCCCGGCTCTGCTGCAGCTCGGGCTGAGAGGAGGAGGGTCCTGCCTTGGACCCCACTGCCCTGAGAGCAGAGGCTTCGCTGGTGGGAGAGGAGGAGGCAGGGGGGCTTGCTCAGAGGAAGGGCTCTGCGCTGGAGGGGATGAGATGGAGATTTCTGAACTCTCCCTCCCACGTTTCTGTCTGCATTTCCTCTCATTGCCGGGCCGTAGCCCCGCTCTCTGCAGTTTTTCCCCCTGGAAGGTGCTTCCCTGTGCCAGGTCTTTCCCTGTCAGCACGGACAGACCCCGTCCCAAGCTCTGTGCACTCACCTTGGCGCTAGAGAAACCTGCCTGTTAGCAGGGCACTGCCTGGGCGCATATTCCTGTTCCCAGGTCGAAAAGGGCAGGTCAGAGCAACCCTGATGGGTGATGCTGGTGCTGTCCAGAGGCGGGGGAGTGGCTGAAGGCACTTTAGGAAGCTGCTGTCAGAGATGCTGCTCACTCGGGGCTTCAGCTCCGGTGTCTCAGTGCCTTCTGCAAGCGTGAGAACTCCTTTTCCATTTCTCTCCCCAAATTCTGCAAAAGCAGGAGATTGTAAACCCAGCCATAAGCAAGCTCCTTCTCTTGGTAGTAATCCCTGCCTTGGGCTTCCTCTTGAAATGCTGCCTCTGCCCGTGTCCTGGGGGTGATGTGGGGCTGGGAGCAGCCCTGCCCCACGCAGCAGCCTCTCTCTCCACAGCAGCAGGACCCTGCCCTGCCGGGGGTCTCTCCTGCCCCCCACAGCTGCTCCCCCCGGCGCCGTGGGCAGCTCCCCAGGCAGGCTGAGTGCTGACCCTGGCCGGCGGCAGAGTCCCTGCCCCAGCACGCAGCCCCGGGGGTGCAGGGACCCTGCTCGGAAGGACAGCCCTGGGCACCCCCGGCTGCACCCGCGGCTGCACCCCCCCGCAGCCGTCCCCGGGAGAAGGCAGAGCCGTGGCCTGTCCCTCTGGCAGCGCAGCAGGGAAGCCCTGCTCGGGAGCACGGCCTCCTCCTCTGGACAGGAGGGACATTCCTGGGGCTGTGCCGGCTGCACCACATCCCTCCGCCACCTGCAGCTGCCCTGCCCCGCACCCACAGACCGACGGTGTCACGGGCTGGCAAGGTTTCTCCTCCTCTGAGCTCTCAGCACCCTCCCAGGGCCGTCTGCCTCTGCCCTCGCTGTGCCCGGCTCCTGTGCCCTCGGTGCCTGCAGGCAGTGCCCTCGGCCCTGCTGCCCTTTGCAGAGGAGCTGCTCCTGGGCAGAGCTGGCTCTCTGCAGCGCTGACCACTTGCCCTCAGCTCCCTCCGGCCCAGGAGCCCGGCCCAGCTCCGCAGCACAGGACCAGCCCCAGGCATTTTAAGGACCCCGCGGGTGGGTTTGGTGCCGAGCCCAGGGACCTCAGGCAGTGGCAGAACAAGGCGGGTGCCTGTCAGAAAGTGAAACTCTGATGCCAACTCCCCAGGCCATGGCAGTGTTAATGTGTCCCCGTGAGGACCATTACTGACAAAGCCTCCCCAGGGCTGCTTAGAGCTGAGAGCGCCAGGCAGAGCTGACAGGTAAACAAAGGCCATGGCAAGGTGGAACAGATTCTGAGTGACCCTCCATGTCTTACATTAAACACAAGGGCCAAGACCTGACCCCAGCCCCTGGGAGGGGGAATCCCGTCCCTGCCCCATTGCTCAGGGCCCTTCCTGGGGCAGTGTCATGTGGGGACGGGCAATGCCAAGGGCAGGACCATGGTCCAGCACCTCCCAGGCTCTCGGCTGGGGAAGGGGAGGCCACGAGACCCAGTGCTGGGAGGGGAAGGGGCTTCCTCATGGCCACCAGTGGCAGAGACACCAGCCAGAGCCAAGGGCAGAGAGAGCTCAGCTCTGCTGGGGCACTGTCAGAGTTTCCTCATCCCTCTCTTGTCCCCACCCCAAGGTATCCCACCGTGTCCCACACCTGCACCTCTTTCTCTGCAGGCTGGAGATGTCCACCCGGCTGCCACACCTTGCTCTCACCTCAGCATCTCCCTTCCTTTCCTGAGATCTCCCCGTCCTCCCTGCCTGCTCCGTGAAACACAAAGCCTGGGGCTGCTCCAGTCTCCCTCGGGGTGACCTGTTCCACCACAGCCCTGCCCTTCCAGGGACATTGCTCTGTGCCCGCTCTGGGCCTCCCCACCTGCACTCTGTGGCATTAGTTCTTGCTCCTGCTGTATCTCCCTACAAAGAGAACTCCCCCATCTCTGAACTCACCCCTCGCTCCCTCTCAGGCTACTTCTAGAGTGTCTGAAGCCTCCACACCGCTGGGCAAATGGTGTCCAGCTCCCTCAGCCACCCCACACAGGGCACATGTAGAACATCCCCAGCCCCACCCTGGCAGACCTTCTGGGCCTGATGGACAGTGCCCTGTAGAAGAAGTCATCTCTCAGGTTTCAGAAGGGGCAGAGCACATCTAGGGGCAATGAATGCACTCAGGGACACACGTACCTTCACCCTTCCCCTCTCTGAACTTCCTTGCCGATTTGCTTCATCAACCAACAGAGAAACAAATGTTCTTCCTCGCTGGAATCCCCTCTGCTCACAGCAGTGTGCGTGCTAGTTTGGGCACCTTCTGCATGTGCTGAATGTTTCCCACTGGCGGCCGCACGCAAAGATCAGCACCGGGCTGTGTGCCGCCCGCTTCTCTCTGCAAGATGCCCAGACTGGAAGGTCTGTCCTGGGGAGGCAGCTGTACCTTAGCTGGGGGTATTTCTGTCATCGGCAGCACTCATTTCATTCTTGTCACAGACAGAGCTCTGTGGCCCCAGTGGGGTGGGCCACCTCTTCCGTGATTTCAGTGGAGCTCTCCTGCAGTGGCACCGTGACATTCATGGTGTTTGCTTCCATAACCTTCTTCTTCGGGCCAGCCTGCCCTTCCTGTTCACACGGGCACCCTGTCTGTGCGTCAGAGCTGCCGGCCTGGGGCAGCTCTGCCATCAGCGTGGGCAGACAGGAGGTCTTGTCCGGCTGCTCCTCTCCCCTCACCAGTGTCACTGTCCCCGTGACACCCTCATCCTTGTCTGTGCGATGCCCAGAACAGCCCTCCTGACGCAGTCTGACAAACCCCTTTTCCTACACCATCCTCAGCCCACTGCTCGATACCCTCATCTACAGCCTGTGGGCCAGAGATGTTGTGGGGGACAAGGAGGGCACTCAGAAAAGTTCTCCGGAAAGCTCTGAGCTGCACAGAGACCCCATCAGAGCTGTGGGCCTGCCAAAGAAATCCTCTCTGGTTCCCTTGTGAACAGGCCCAGAGGACCAGGGCAAGTGTGTGCTGTTTTGTGGGCATGCCTCTGGAAGTATGTGATAGTTAGAAGGCTTTGGGTGTGGGAAAGGGCAGAGCGGTGGTGGTGGAGCTGGCTGGCATTATTGTGAGACCTCCTCTCTCAATCATCTCAGAAAAGCCAGAGCAAGCAGGGAAGTTCCATGGTACTCAGCAAAGGCAAGGACCAAGACTCACCTGAGAAGGGCAAGAAAGGAGTGTGGGAGAGTTGCAGGCGGGCCACCTTCACCTCAGCCCCGGGGAAGGTGCTGGGGAAAGTCCTCCTGCAGCCAGCGCCAGGCACTGGAAGGAAGATTGCTGAACGTGTATGGGAGGGAAAGTAGGCTCTGTCGTGTACCTGGACTTTAACAAGGCCTCAGCCATGGTCTCCCATGGTCTCCTTCTACCCATCTTGGTGACACCTGGGCTGAAGGAGCGCACAATGAGGTGGGTGGGAGTTTCGCTGGAGGATCAGGCCCAGATGTCATCAGTGCTGAGGAGTCTCCTGGCAACCAGTCACTAGTGACACCCCTCAGTGAGCAGCATTTGGGCCAAGCCGGGCAGAGTGCCTGGGGGTGGTGGAGGGCATCACCTGCCTCCGGCACGGCCGGGGTGGCTGAGCAGGGGCCTCTCCAGCACAGCAGCACGTTGTGTCCCTTTGGATGTGGCTGCGAGGTCACTTCTGCCTGGCCAGCGGTGGGGAGCCGGCACTGGGAGGGCTTGGAAGCCATTACAAAGCTGCTCTCCTCAAGGTGAGAGATTCGGGGAGGTCAGGGAAATCTGGGACAAGGGAGATGGCAGATTTGGGGAGGGAAGAGGGGTTTGCCCAACAGAGATGAAAGATTTTGAAGAGGAAAGACGTGTTCAGGTAATTTTGATGCCACTGCACGCCTTACCGAGAAAACTTCTGTGACAGCACCTTACCCTTTTAGTAATCTCAAGTCCTAACGCTACTCCTCAGTGACACCCGTCACCCTGACAAGAATCCACTGCTCTAGGCCCTAACCTGAATCTTTACCTCTGAAGTGCAACCTCACACCTCATTTCTCTTACCCTGTCACTCACCCTAATCCCCAGGCCATACCCCAAGCGTCACAATGCCAGCCTTAACCCGAGCCCTTAGCCCAGCCCTCAACAAATCCCTAACCCACAAAGCCAGCCCTTACCTAAACACTGAACAGACACCCTCGGCAATTTTAGGCCCTGGCAGTCCCTGGGGACTTTGGAGACCGTGGAGCGCTGCTAGAAGGCCTTGGCTGAAGGGCAGGTAGAAGGTAATCCCTGACCCAACACGGTGGGAATGCTCTCCCGGGTCAGTTTTGCACAAGCAGACCAGGCCAAATCTGCGGAACATGTGGAGGGCAGCTTTGGCAGCAGTGCGTGTGGGGTGCGGGTGTAGAAAACCCTGAGGGAAGTGAGCAAGACAAATTGTAGCCGTGCTGAGCCGAGAGGAAGGACTCACCTCCACCAGCCTGCTGGCAGTGCCGAGCCAAGGGGGATGAGAACTCCCTTGCCTGGTTGGCCACACTCCTCCTCATGCAGCCCAGGATGCTGCTGGCCGCCTTTGCTTCAAAGGTGTGAAGCCAGGAGAGGACAAGGCTGTGGGGAGACTTAACAGCAGCCTTCCCATACCTTCCTGGGTATCGGCAAGAAATCCTCCCTCGCCCTGGTTTGGCTTCCTCTGTACCCGCATTTGGTGTTTCTGAGGTTTTCTCCATCGGGATTCCTACCTTGGTCAGCAGTTCCATTAAAGCAGAACCTCCTCCTGCTGTCTGCAGTGTCCTGCAATCCCTGATACTATCATCTTGTCAGAGGCACCACAGACCTGGTGAGCCATCTGTACACACACATTCACCGCTGGCCAAAGAGAGGTTCCCGCCGGGGGGCCTGGAGAAACTCTGGGATTTGGCAATAACAGCCCCATGAAGTTTCACTGGGAGAAGATGCCAGCCCTTCCCTGGGGACAGAATAACCCCAGGTGTGAGGGCAGGTGGGACCTGAACAGCCCGGGTCTGACCCTCAGGAGAGGAAGGGCCTGGGCATGAAGAGGGATTCCATAGGAGTCAGTGGTGCACGGTCACCGTGAGCAAGGACAACTGCCTACAGGGCTGCGTTAGAGGGAGCGTGGCAAAGCAAACCCGGGCGTTATCATCGCCCTTGACTCAGCGCTGGGGAGGCCACCTCTAGACTGGTGTGACTGGGGGAGAGGCTCCCTGTTCTAGAGGAATGGAGAGGAAAGGGAGAAGCTCCAAAGGAGATCTGCCAGGGTGGGCTTTGGGGCTTTTGCGGAGAGGCTGAAGGACCGGGGCTCTTTCAGCCTGGCGCGGTGGAGGCTCAGAGCACTACAGCAGTCGCCTGCCCCTGCTTGAAGGAGAGTTTCCGAGATAATGGAGCTTTCCCTGGGAGTGGGAAGAGAAGGAAACCTCAGCAAAGTGCAGCTTGGAACGTTCAGACTGGAGCTGAGGAAAAGGACATCTCAGTCAAAGGGTGGTCTTGTGGTGTAAGAGGTCACCCGGAGGGAGTGTGGGTCAGCCTGTGGCTTTGTGTTTCAGGGAACAGGCAGTGAGTGTGGAGAGACCTCAGTGAAGGGGGGGAATGCCGGGAGGAGAGCGAGGGAGGAAAGGAAGATGGATGTCACCAGCCTGGAGGGACAAAGGTGCATGAAGGGCCCAGCAGAAGCAAACCTGCAGCAGAGATGGCTGAGGGCTCTGCCAGGGCTGAAAGGCCACACGAGACAGAGCTCTTTGTCCCCTTGCTCATGGCAGCTGCCTCTGCCATGGGGCCTACCAGGATAAACCTGATTTGAGGCTCTGGACTGTGTTTTCCTCCTCGCCCCTTCTTGGAGAGGCCAGGAGGTGCTGTGCAGTTTTCCTACACTTGGCATTGCTCCCCTCACACCCCCTGGCCCCAGGAAGAGCCCTGAGCCCCGCACGAGGGGCAGGATCTGGATTCTCAGGCCTTGAGGGTCAGGGCTTGGACTTTCTGCTGCAGCAAACAAACCAAGGGTTTGGCAGCACTACAGCCCCCTGCACGGGGCCTTTGCCTGCCTGCAATCACAGCCTCCAATTATCTGCTCTAACGAGTCCCTGCAGAGGCTTTGTCAGTGCTGGCCCTCAGTGGGGCCAGTCAGGGCTTCAGGGTACTCTGGGATTGCTTCTGACTGGGACTTGCTGAGTAGTTTGCTCAGTCTCCTCTCACTCCCTGAGGATCATGGACATGGGGCCAAACGCACCACGGGGCTCATTAAAATACAGAACGCCCTCATGAGTCACTTCTCTTGCTGTCATTTTCTTCAAGCCTTCAAGACTTGTACAGCTAATTGAATTAATTCCAGAGTGTAGCTGAGAATGACGATTTCAAAGTGCACCTAATAAAAATCAATCTGTACTTTAAAGAGCACATTGTTTTACTTTACAGTTGAGAGAAGAGGCGATAGCAGCACTCTCTGATTGGTATTGGTGCAGAGCATCTCCTCAGGAGGTCTCCTGGACAGTCCCTTGGGGTCCAACACCGTACGGACAACCTGTGTCCTCACCTCCCGGCTCAGCATTGCTCTCCTCAGCCGCCTGGCACTCGCATCATCTCTCCTTACATCAGATTTCTCCTCTGATCTCTGCAGCGGGAGGTTACAGCTCCTTTGCACAATCTCCCCCCTGCTCTCCTTAGAGAACCGGCTGCACACGGGCGCAGAAGGATTTCTGCTATTCTCAAGCAAGGAAACGTCAAAAATAATCAAGTTTCATATCTAATAAACCACATCCCTCTCCCAGAAGGACAAGCTGTCTCCAGTGAGGCTGCCTTTCTACAAGGGTAATCTCAGGAGAAAGAGTTGAGGTTGGCAGATAGGAAAAGGTAGATATAAACCTAATGAAAGAGTTAGCGAAGGAGACAATCAGTCTCCTGAAAGACAGGCAAGCTTTTAACCACCTGAAGTTCAAAGCAGCAGCTCGCAAGCTGAGAGGAATCTGAATGAACCAAAAGGAAGGGCATGAGAACACTAAAGGGGAATGGAAAGGGCCTTTTTCTAGAGAGTTTGCATCTGAAAAGGTGACTTCAGAAAGGGTCATTCTATCGGAACAGGTGAAAAGACATAAAAGATTAAAGACATTAGATACCCCAGATAACAGTGGCAATGAAGTTTGTGGTGGTTTGACCTTGGCTAAATGCCAGGTACCCCCCAAGTCGCTCTGTCCCTTCCCCCCTTCGCCTTTCTTCCTCAACAGGGCAAAGAGGGGATAGAAAATAGGACAGGGGAAAAACACCCCAAAACACCCCTATGGGTAAAACAAAAGCAGTTTTAATAGAAGCAAAGCGAAGCAAAGGTCCGTGTGCGGAAGCAAAAAAAGGACCCAGATTTATTCTGTCCTTGCCATGGAGAGGCGCTGTGGGGCCGTCTCAGGAAGCAGGGCTCCCATACGCGGAGTGGTTGCCTCGGAGGACCAAGGGAGACCCCCCCTTCCCCCTTCCTCCCAGCTTTATACTGAGCAGACGTCACAGGGTCTGGAATGTCCCTTGGGTCAGCTGGGGTCAGCTGTCCTGGCTGTGTCCCCTCCCGAGATCTCGCCCACCCCGTCCCAGCGCAGCCCTGGTGCTGTGTAAGCACCACGCAGCAGTAGCCACCACACCAGGGTGCTGCCAACACCCTGCAGCTCCAGCAGAAACCACAGCACCGGGGGGCTTGTTTTGCTCAGCAGGGATACCAATTTAACTCAGACACCAGAGGGAAAAGAGCAGGCGTATTGTACTCAAAAGAACCACAGAAGGTAACAGAAAAAGACAGAAACCATACAGTAAGGAAAGACAGAACAGCGCGCGTAAACAAATAGGAAGGTACAGGGTAACGCATCACACCATCCCTGCCTGAGAGAGAGAGAACGGTGATTCAGAAAGATCCATCCCCACTCACAGACGTTGCCATCCCCCATTCCCGCAGTCCCTGGCAGCCCCGGTTACACCGAGGGTTTGTTGAGCCTTTCCCTGCCAGGGGGAAATCCTACGCGGTGCCTCCACCCGTAGCTGAGGCCTCCAGAGTCGCTGGGAGCGGGTCCGGCCTTGCAGAGCCCAGAATCAGCAAGGCAGAAGAGCTGGCACCTTTGTTTGAAGCGGAAATATCTGCTTCCGTTCCCACGTTAGATTCTCCCAGAGCCGGGCCAGGGCTCAGGGGAGAAGCTCAGGGAGTTTCCCAGCTCATCGAATTGATTTATGGGCAAGGTCTCACGTCAGGTCACAGGGCCAGACAGCTGTCTCTGTGACCCTGTTACCTGGCCTGCACACAAGGGAAGATCAGGAGAGAGATAGGTATATATTTAGCATAAACACGTTCAGTCCAATCCCTACTAATCCAATGGCTGTCAGCTATAAAATAGACAGGATTGATCTAAGGATTGACTCTGGCTTGGGCCTATTGTCCAGGCCCGAGCACTTCCATCTGTTCTCTTGCCTATACGTAAGGAAAAATAAGGAGATCTATATATTCAGGACAAACATATTTAGTACAATAGCTGTTAGCACAATGGTTGTCAGCTGTCAAACACACAGGATCCATCTAGAGGCCAACTCTGGCAGCGATGGCCTTTACAAAGGGCGCGTGGAGCGACCGCTCAGCTCAACACCCGCAGAGCAGCAACCGCAGCCCCGCGGCCGAGCCGCCCTCTGCGCTCGCCGACAGCCCCCGGTGCCGAGGGCCGGGCGGGGCAGGGGATGGAGAGGCCCCGGTCCCGGCCCCTCGGCGGCCCCGGCACGGTTCCAGCCCACGGCCCTGACCGCGGCCCCTGACCTTGTCCGCCCAGAGTCGTGGCGGCGGGAGCAGAGCGACGGCCCCAGAGCGACCCGGGACGGTGCCGGGGCTGGGGCGGGGTCCCTAGGGCAGCCGTTCCCGCAGGAGGCAGCTCGCTCGGCCGCAGCAGGGCCAGGCTGCGGGGTGCTGTGAGCCCGCTACAGGCCCTGCCCCAGCCCTGCTGAGCATGGGGCTGCTCAGCCCAAGGCCCTGCTCTGGGGAGGTTCCTCTCACCCTCTGGTTTATGGAGCCCTGCACCAGCCTTCCTGCTTGGCCCTGACTGTGCCTGAGGAGGGAGCGCTCTAGAAGAAAGTCTGTCCCTTTAACCCCCTCTCCAGGGGAAGGAATTCTTCCCCCCAGCCTTGATTCCAGTGTTGGGGCAGGGGCTGTGTCCCGGGGCCTGAAGACTTAAGAGCCTTCGTCCCCTTCAGCCCTGCGGCCTTGGAGAAATCCGCTCCCTTCTGCCCTGACCGGGGTCCTGTGCAGAAAAGGCCTGTGGGGGCCGAGGGGCTCCCGTCCCTTCTCAGGGGGATCCAGTGGCAGGACAGCAGACAACGGGCACAAATGGAACTAAAGGAACCTCTCTCGCGCTGAGTGCGGTGCAAAACTCGTCTTTATTTGGAGGGAGGGGAAGCCATGGGACAGTTGCCCAGAGGGGTTCTGGAGGGTCCGTCCTGCGAGCTGCGAGCAGCAGCGGGGTGACTGTGCCACTGCCGCCGTCCACGTGCCGCACAACCGCCCCCTCGAGGCCTTCTGCGTCCCCAGGCTGGTTGCGCTGCCCCGGCAGCTCCCGCTCAGGGGCTCAGCGCTGCGTGTCCCCCCTTGGCAGGTTGGGCTACCAGCCCCTACGCCCGGCAGCGCTGTGGGACCTGTGCCGGGACCGGCTCCTTGCCGCTCACCGTCGTCCGGAGGAGTCGCGGGTTCTCAGCTGGCGACGGGATCTTCTCGCAGCAGCAGCTGGGGTTTTCCCGTTGCGCCTTAGGGCTTGGCCCTCTTCCATGTCCATGCTCCTTCGGCGCTCCCGCTGCTCTGAGCCCCAGGTGCCGCGGGACTGGCTCCTCATGGAGCAGCTGCTACTGCTGCTGCCCCTGCTCCCGCTCCTCTGCCTGGCCGTGGAGTCATGGTCTGCGGTGCCTGGTTGCCCAGTGGGGACCTCCCGGTCCTGCCTGGGAGACCTGCTCCGGACACTGTCCCTGCCACCGGGATGCTCCCTGTCCGCCCGCCGCCGATGTCTGCGCTGGGCAACCGGAGACGCCCAGTGAACGTGGCGCTCGGTGCTGCGGGACCGGCTCCTGCTCCTGGGGGTGTCGTAGCCCCGGGCGTGCTGCGTCTCCTGGCTCAGCTGCGGGAAGACCTGCCGGAAGACGTGGCAGCACTTGGGGCAGGTGATGTGGCTGCGGGCCCACTCCTGTATGCAGGACAGCAAGGAGAGGCAGGGCCCGCACACGCTCCCGCAGGCCTGGGGCGCCTGCCTGGTGCTGCCAGCACAGCACGAGGGGCCCTGTTCTGCCAAGTGCTTCTCCCCCGATGGCATCTTGCACTGCAAACGAGAGAGACAAAGCTCGTCACCTTCAGCAGAACTGCTCAAGAGGCGCCTGCTCTGCCCGGGGGCTGTGCCGGTGCTGCCACCAATGCCAGGGACTGTCCTGGGGCAGGCGAGTGACACCGGGGGCATCTCTGTGTGCTCCTGCTCTGCGGGCAGGGCAGTGACCTCTCCGCCATGAGCAGGCAGGAGCTGGGAAGGCAGGAAAGCGGTTCCTGGCCTCGCCGCGATGGCGGCACGAGGGTGGGGGTGTGGCAGGTCGGGAGCGGTGTCCCCCTCCGGCAGATCCCCCTCTGCGATGGGGGTCCCATCCGGTGCCCCCACCTGCTGTGATGCTGCTCTAGCGGGGTCAGTGACTCCCTGGTGACATCCAGGGCTCTTGGGCACCAAAGTGGGAAAGAAAAGCCCCATTTGGCAAGTCTGCTGTGCCCAGCGCTGGGCTGCCCAGTACGGGACAGACGTGGACGTACTGGAGAGTCCAGCACAGGGCCACAGCGATGCCGAAGGGACGGGAGCATCTCTCCGGAGGAGGGGCGGAGAGAGCTGATGCTCAGGGGGGGTTACGTGCCTTGGCCGCACGCAGGACAAAACCTCCAGGGAGTTTTTCTCAACTCTCTCAATTGCCGGGCAGATCCAGAACCGACTCGAATCAAATCGAATGGTGCCGTTGGAAAGGGCCCACAATGCCCATCTAGTGCCACGGCCTGTGCCCGTCAGGGCTGACTGAAAGTCCAAACTACTCACCTTGCCCCGACGGCTCCTCTCCTTCCTCTGGCTTCTCGAGCGCCCGGCCAAAGCGCTGCCCTCCTCGGGGCAGGGCAGTGCCTGAGCTCTGCGACACGTGCAGGCAGGAGCTGGGAAGGCAGGAAAGCGGTTCCTGGCCTGGCCGCGATGGCAGCCCCAGCCGGTGCGCAGCAGCCTGCCTGAAGCTGTGGAGCTCCTGCCCTGGGCGGCTGCTTTTATACTGGGGACCAGCGGCGAGGGGGCGTGATGCGGGGCCAGGGGCTGTGACGTCACAGAGGTGTCCCCGCCGCGGGGCTGTGATGTCACAGACGTGTCCCCGCCGCGGGGCTGTGACCTCACAGAGGTGTCACTGTGACGCACGTGCCACCACCCCGCGTGTCTCTGTGTAGGGGCTGGTCTCTGCGCCACGAGCGACAGCGGCCATCTCCTCGGCCTCGGGCTCCTGGGACCGCCCAGCTCAGCACCCTCCAGCGCCGAGAGGAACGGGGCTGCTCGGGGCTGGGGGGGCCGCTCGGGGCCGGCGGTGGCAGGGCCCCCCCAGGCAGGTCCCTGTGCTCCGCGGTTCTGGAGATGGTGGCAGCGAGTGGCAGCACCGGAGCCACCTCAGGCCGCTGCACGGAAGCCCCGGGCCCCGGCGGGACCTGGGCACCTCCTGACAATAGAAATAAAAGATTAAAATAATCAGGCGAGCTGTGTGCCAGGTTCCCATCGTGCTTTATCAGAAAGGCTTGGCCTCAGCTGGGACGTGGGAGCCTGAATTTGGGCCCCAGGGCCTGTGCTCTGACGGTCCCCATCTGTGCTGGGTTGCATTTGATTTGGACCCAAAGACCCCAAAACGTGGCGGGAGGAGCTCCCTGAGAGGAGCAGGGAGCTGCACGCTGTGCTGCTCCGCGGTTATTGCGGGCTGGAGCTCCACGGCATGGGATTCACAGGCCGAAAAGAGGGGGGAAAGGAGCAGTGCTGATCCTCAGGAGGCGTCTTCTGGCAGAAAGCACTGAAAGACACCTGAGATTAAGCAAACAAACAAACAAGTCTCGCTGACTCTTCGTTTGGAACAAACGGCAAACCTGGCGGAGCCAGCAGGGTCCCCCCAGCCCTTTGGTCTCCCCCCACCTCTGGGTGGGCGCTGTCTTCAGGCAGGATGCAGAGGGGCGGGCGGGCCAGCGCAGGGGGCACCTTATTGCCCCCAGTTACCCTTGGGGGGCACATTCGCTCCCCGCATTTCCTACCTCATCTGCAAGGAGAAATTCATCCTCTACGGTGCAAGCGGTTGGATCCGTGCGGCTGAGCCACAAGTCCTTCATCCAATGAACAGCAAAGCAAGCAGAAGAAAAAAAAAGAATTATCTATCTCGCCTTGGGCAGAGAGATTACCAAATGGCCATGTCCTGACCCAGCACTGGCAGCTACCAAGGTGCAATCAGGGCTGACACAGCGGATTTGTTCCCATCTAGGTGTGAAAGCCGGGGCCAGCGGCTGGCAGGTGAGATCCACCGGGGTGTTGGGGTCTCACCAAAGCAACAAACTCCTCTGCTGCTGGCAAAGACATTTAATGACGTTTCCCCCTGTGCCCCCAGCTGTAAGACTCGCTCTCCCCTTTTATTGCCCTAAAGGGCACATCCCTGGCAAAAATGCCTCCCACTCTTTAAACAGACCTTGAACGTCAATCTGCAGGTTTCACCCTGCTCTAGACACCAGCTGGGCAAACCATAACTCAACAGCTCCCTCAGCAAAAGGGAAGGCGACACACGTGACAATTGCTCCCCTCACTTCTACAGGCCTTGCAGGTACCGGCCCCGTGGCTGCAGAGCCACCAAGTAGAAAGCCACAAAAAAGGGACGTTAATTTTGCAGCAAAAATACTGCTGAGGGCGTGCAGCGATCGGGGCGCTGGGGCAGAGCGCAGGAGGTTGGGGGTAGCGAGAAGAGGACCGTGATTTTCAGCCTCAGCCTCCCCCAGTAGCGCCTGAAGGGCTTCTGGGAGTGTTTGTCACAGGAGGGACGGCGTCCTCCTCGGCGGGGCACGGGGGCACGTACCCAGGCGTCGCAGCAGAGCCAGGGCGCCGTGCCGAAGGCCAGCACGGGGAGGAAGGTCACGATCTGCAGCACCGCACGGACAGCTCCGGGTCCCCTGGGCTGTCACCGGCCAGGCTCCCTCCTGCCGGGGGCAAGGACCCGAGTGAAGCTGCTCGGGGGCGTCTCACGGCGGGACAGTCCCAGCGACCCGCTCTCCCTGCGGGCAGGACACCTCACCCCACGGCCGGAGGAGCTGAACCCTCCCCACCGGGTTTTGATTCCTCGAGTGCCATCAGCAAACGTGGCTCAGACACCCGCCCCTGGCCCTGGCAGGACCAGATGTGCTGGGGATGACGTCTCAGGAGGTTCTCAATTTTAGCAGAACCTGCTCAAAAGGGATTTGTCTCCTGCAAAGCAAAGCACAGCACTGGGAAAATGCTGGACTTTCTGCCACCTCGATGTGCAAAGGTGAAGCGTCACGGGAAAATACTCCTGGAATTTGCATCCCTTCCAACGCACCGTGAAAAGTGGGGGAGAAGTGGATTATTGCTAACGAATCCATCCAAACAGGGAGTGGAAGGGGATTCCAGTTCCCTCTGAAACACCAGAGAGGGGCTTGGGAAGGACAGGAGAGGGTGGCATGGGACAGGCCAAGGGAAACAAAGCCCCCGGGGCTGGAGCGTCCTCAGGAGCCCTTGCTCAAAACGCGGCGCAGCTTCCCCCAGAAATGGCACAAGAACCCCAATGCCGAGGGCTCCCCCAGACCAACCCCCCATAACCCCCATATCCCCTCAGCCCCCCATATCACCCCCAAAATTACTATACCCGCAAGCCTCCTCGATATCCCCCAAATCACCCCCAAACCTCCCCATATCCCCTAAATCACGCCAAAACCTCCCCATTGAGATAGGGGATTTGAGTAACTTTGGTCAGATGGCACAAGACAGAGGCCTGGCACAGACAAAGAAAAACGGGGAGAGCCACATACCAGGTGCTGATAAAGTTGGTAGGCTACAGTCTCCTAGCTCAAAGAGGAGTTTCTCATGGTCCTTGAAGTTGTGTGTTCAGCAACAAATCATCCTGGATTCTAGCACAAACCGGCCTGGCAGTTTGGCCAGGGCCCAGGGAACAACTGAGGCTGCGCAGAGCGACAGGGTGAGAAGTTCATCAGCGAGGAAGAAGAGGTACTTCATCTATGCGACCCTTGCCCAGAAATTTACGACCCTTGACCGGAACTTGAAGAACTCATCGCGCAGGCGCAAGGGGAGGAGACCTGATTACCGTGAGGAGCGAGGGGAGGCGGGGGTACACTATGTATGTGTACAGGCGTTCTATGAACATGCACTATTCTGTAACATATCAGCCGGACGGGAGCTGCGAACGGCGCGCATGCTTGTGGTGGAGCGATCCCCCATGCGCCCGGCGCTGAATAAACATACCTACTTTATAACTCCAAAGTTATAGAGTGATTTCTCCGCACGTCAACTTGGCACCCCAGATGGGACTCTCTACTCGGCTGCGGGACACTGCTGGAGGGTGGACGTCCTAGGTGCGCACCCCGAGCTCTTCTCGGAGGAACTCCGCTCCCAGCTGTCCACTGGGGAGCAGACAAGGACCGTCTGACTTGCGGACAAAGGTCTGTTAAAAGGGTAAAGGACTGCTGGTAAGACGCACAGAGACGTCTGGCGCACAGCACAGTCCCAAGGGAAACCGCGGAAGGAAACTCGGGGTTCATGGGAGTGTCATTGACCACCTCGACCAACTTATTCAGTGGGTATCGGGGTTCATGGGAGTGTCATTGACCACCTCGGGATTGGTACTTGTTGCAACGTGTTGAAACTTGTGAGATTCTGTCTGGTTTTGAACTTACGGCAAATTGTTCATGGTTTATGATATAGGCTATACGGACTTGGTTATTTTCAAGTTTTATGGTGTGAGTGAAAAAGTGAGACGGGCCCTTTAAGCGCGAGTGAGAGCAGCCGGTGCCGTGTGTCTGTGTGCCTGCATGCCTGCAGGGCGTGAGTGAGAGCAGAGCGGCCGCTGTAAAACGAGTGAAAGTTTTTTTGACGCTGTGTTTGTATACGGTGCATGAGCCGGAGACGGGAGAGCAGATCCCTTCTCCGTTGGTTTGGGTTGGAATCTAGTGATTATTTGTGTAGAAGAAATGAGTGGCTGGCACGGGGAAATGATTTATACCTACTAGAGGGATTGTACACAACTCCCTCCGGGCAGCTGGTAGCCTTAGACTGGGAACAACCAGCTGATTACACCCTCCGGGTTCGTGGGAGAATTCCTGCCTTCTTTGTGCCCCTACCCTCGGTAAGGGAAATTCTCACCAAGCGTGGGTATTGGCAGAGTGTGTAGAATGTCGGCATAAATGGTATTGTGCGTCGGATAAAAGGAAGTCGAGGTGTACAGAGTGTCGGGGGAAAGAGGAATTGTTGGATCTCACAGTCGAAAGACGGGAGTCAGTAATCATTAAATTTGTGTGTGGAAAAGGTCATAAGATACCGGAACTTTGGGAAGTGAAGGAGTGGGAAAAGGTTAAAAGACAGTGTAAAAGCCGCTGTAGGGGGAGAGAAAGGATTTTGGGAAGGATAAATAAAAATGGGGAATAAGCAGGGAAGAATTGCAAAGAAAAGCCCATGGGACTGTTTACTCATACACTGGAAAGACATAGCGGGGAGGGGAAGCACAGAAAGCAAGAAAATTCTGATTAAGTATTGTAATCAGTGGTGGCCACTTTACAAACTGGAAGAGGGGGCTAAATGGCCACTAAATGGGACCTTAGACTACCATACGTTACTGCAATTAATGTTGTTTCTGCGGAGGGAGGGGAAGTGGGACGAGGTGTCCTACGCAGATAAGTTTTTCACCCTCCGGAATCACCCGGAGTGGCAGAGGGATTGTGGATTAGTCCCACCACAAGACCCTCTAGTGCTTGCCCTGGAAAAGGATTATAAGGGAGAGGTGAAAGGAAAATTAAAAAGGTGCTGCTCATCCTGTAGCATTGGGCAGAGGTGCACTAGAGTGGACAAGACTAGAAAGGCGAAAGAATCGAGCTTGGAGGACTTGTTCAGACCCCCTCCTCAGCTCCAGGAGCGGGACGAGGACTCGGAGGAACAGTCTGTTTCTCCAGATAGCCCAATCTCCTCCTGGACGCGGGGAAGAGCTCCTAAAGCTCTTCAAGCACCCCTCAGAGAGGCGGTGGGACCCCAAGGCGCTATGGTGGTTAAGGTGCCGTTCTCTACTTCAGATCTAGAGATATGGGAAGAGAAAGCAAAAAATAACCAAAATGACCCCGAGAGTGTGACTAGGCATTTTTGATTTATTACAAGACAACACAACCCTGATTGGGAAGACATACAGCTGCTGTTGGATCATTTAACGGAGACCGAGAGACAGCTGGTCTTAAAAACAGCGCAAAATCTGGCAGAGGATCACTGTAGGGCCACTGGGGGAGATTATAAGGAGTTCCTCCCCTTACATGATGATCCGAAATGGGATCCCAATCGGTCTGCACATGTGGAGAGATTAAGAGCGTATCGTGAATGGATTGCAAAGGGAATGGAGAGGGCTATCCCTAAAACGATAAATTGGTCCACACTTTATGAAATCAAACAGGGTCCATCCGAGTCCCCGTCAGAGTTCCTGGACCGGCTGAGGGATACAATGCGCTGTAACACATCTCTAGACCCGAACTCGGAGGAGGGGATACAACATCTGGTTTCTCTTTTCTTAGGGCAAGCCGCAGGAGACATTAGGAGGAAACTTCAGAAAATACCTCCCCCTAGGGGAATAAACTTAGAGACACTGTTCGAGGAGGCACGGAGGGTATTTCGGAATAGAGAAGAGGATTACAAGAAAGGGCACAAGAAAATTTTAGCAGTAATAAAAGAAGGGGAACAAAGGAGGTCGGAGCGACCTCCGCTGAAAAGAAATCAATGTGCTATATGCAGGGAACTTGGACATTGGAAAAATGAATGTCCAGGGAGGTGGAGAAATAAGGGAAAAGGAGGAAGCCGCCGGAAGCAGCAAATGCTAGCAAATTTAGAAGAACAAGGACGGGGACTCGGGGAATCTACCCTAGCGGACCCGCTGGTCACAATAAAGCGAGGGAAAGAACAAAAAGAAGTAGAATTTTTAGTAGACACTGGAGCAACATATTCAGTCCTAAATATGGATTTGGTACCTTTAGAGGAAGACTACGTTATGGTGATGGGAGCCACTGGCCAGAGTGAAAAGGCATACTTCTGTATATAAAATATGAATTGGGAAAACAATTAGGCTTACATAAGTTTCTATATGTGCCAAATTCCCCGAAAGCGCTCCGGGGGAGAGACTTACTAGAACAACTAGGAGCCATTATTTCTTTCAACAAGGGAGAAATTACTCTGGACATAAATGATCAAGAACTTATACAACTCATGAGCTTATCTTTAACCAGTGTTCCCACAGACGGAGAAATTAGCGAGGAAATTGTCAGTCAAGTGTATCCCGGGGTATGGGCCACGGACACACCTGGAAGAGCGAAGAACGCTCCACCTGTAGAGGTAAATCTCAAAGAAGGGCAACAGCCGGTAAGAATTAAACAATACCCTTTAAAAAAGGAGGATCGGGAAGGGATTCAGCCCATTATAGAAAAGTTTTTACAAATAGGGCTGTTAAAAGAATGTGAGTCTAATTTTAATACCCCTATACTACCTGTTCAAAAACCGGACGGGTCATACAGAATAGTTCAAGACCTGAGAGCAATAACTAAAATAACGGAAGATCTCCACCCAGTAGTGGCAAACCCTTATACTTTACTGACAAAATTGACTCCTGAGCTAATCTGGTTTACTGTTTTAGACCTCAAGGATGCTTTCTTTTGCCTCCCTCTCCTGGAAGCCAGTCAGAAAATATTTGCATTCGAATGGGAAAATCCTGAAAGTGGACGTAAAACCCAGTTAACATGGACAGTGCTGCCACAGGGATTCAAGAACAGCCCCGCTCTATTTGGCAACCAACTAGCCAAAGACCTTGAACTATGGGAAGCCCCAGCTCCACCTGAAGAGGGACAGCTGCTGCAATATGTAGATGACATCCTAATTACCACTAAGACAAAAGAGGCCTGCGTAACCTGGACGGTAAGCCTTTTAAATTTTCTGGGACTTCAGGGCTACCGGGTATCTAAAAAGAAGGCCCAAGTAGTGCAGCGTGAGGTGATCTATTTGGGCTACGAAATCAGTGCTGGGAAAAGGACCTTAGGACAAGCTCGGAAAGAGGCAATTTGTCAGACTCCGAGGCCACAAACAGTGAAAGAATTGCGAACATTCCTGGGAATGACTGGTTGGTGCAGGCTATGGATCTATAACTATGGATTACTTGTTAAGCCACTGTATGCACTAACTGTCCCTGAACAGAAAAACCTCCAGGGGAATAAGGGGGCCATACGGGCCTCTGACTCACTAAAGAAGGCCCTGATGTCAGCCCCGGCTTTAGGACTCCCAGATGTAAGTAAGCCATTCTTTCTCTTTTCACACGAGAAACAGGGAATTGCATTGGGAATATTGGCACAAGACTTAGGCCCATACCGTCGGGCAGTCGCCTATTTCTCCAAACAACTGGATACAACCACTAAGGGTTGGCCCGGATGCCTACGAGCGGTTGCAGCGGTAATCCTAAATGTACAGGAAGCACAAAAATTCACATTAGGCCAGAAGATGACTGTATTAGTATCTCATACAGTGTCAGCAGTATTGGGAATTAAAGGAGGGCATTGGCTCTCACCCCAAAGATTCCTAAAATATCAGGCTGAACTGGTGGAACAAGATGATGTGGAGATTGTAGTGACTAACATTGTCAACTGTCGCGGATGAAAGTATTGACACGGTAAAGATTTAGAAAAATAATCTAGATTTATTAATAACTAACAACTATTTGTCAATACAAAATAACTCAGACAGAAAAGCAACTTATTCAGGTTCTAAAATGACAAGATTCACTCTAACTTACTTAACGGTACCTTAATTTATACACATATGTACATGCGCATACACAAACCAGACATGTACATACAGGAACAAAGGGGTTTGGGTCGGTAAAATGAACACAAAAGGGACAAGCACACAGGAACAAGGGTAAGGGTACGTACCCACACACACACACCCACCAATAAACAGGTGCAAGAGAAGCTAGCTCAAAGAAAATTTCCCTCTCGAGTTTAGAGCAAACACTCCCAATGCCTTGGCATTCCTCAACGGGCGATAATTGAGACTCGAGCGGGGGGACTTCGCCCTGGCCTTCCGTCTGGAGCAGACGATACCTGAGAGGCGTCCCAGCTCAGGGGAGATGCTGGTCACAGCCTGCTGCCATCCAGGAGAGCTCAAAGGGTCTCTCTGGTGGTCGCAGTTTATAGGGTCCAAGATGATTGACTTTTGTCAATCCGGCAGCTGCACAAGAATTTGAATAACATGCAACCCTGTTACTGTTCCATCTGACCACATCCCAGGCACAGGGGTGTCAGGCCATCAGGAGATGATGGGCCATTATAACCTTTTCCGAGCAATCAGAGGGGGGCAGGAGCCAGGCTCCTCAAGGTTATCAGTCCTTATCTCCATAGATTGGTGTATGGCTCGGGGGAATGTGGATGGAATCACACCTGGCACCAAGCAGCCCAACAAGGACGGCAGGGAGGGGTAGGAATTGCACCACCATAGACGCCTCTGTGATGTCACAGCCCCGCGGCGGGGACACCTCTGTGACATCACAGCCCCTGGCCCCGCATCACGCCCCCTCGCCGCTGGTCCCCAGTATAAAAGCAGCCGCCCAGGGCAGGAGCTCCACAGCTTCAGGCAGGCTGCTGCGCACCGGCTGGGGCTGCCATCGCGGCCAGGCCAGGAACCGCTTTCCTGCCTTCCCAGCTACTGCCTGCACGTGTCGTAGAGCAGACTTGCCAAATGGGGCTTTTTTTTCCCACTTTGGTGCCCAAGAGCCCTGCGATGTCACCAGGGAGTCATTGTGACCCCGCTAGAGCAGCATCACAGCAGGTGGGGGCACCGGATGGGACCCCCATCGCAGAGGGGGATCTGCCGGAGGGGGACACCGCTCCCGACCTGCCACACCCCCACCCTCGTGCCACCATCGTGGCGAGGCCAGGAACTGCTTTCCTGCCTTCCCAGCTCCTGCCTGCTCATGGCGGAGAGGTCACTGCCCTGCCCGCAGAGCAGGAGCACACAGAGATGCCCCCGGTGTCACTCGTCTGCCCCAGGACTGTCCCTGGCATTGGTGGCAGCACCGGCACAGCCCCCGGGCAGAGCAGGCGCCTCTTGAGCAGTTCTGCTGAAGGTGACGAGCTTTGTCTCTCTCGTTTGCAGTGCAAGATGCCATCGGGGGAGAAGCACTTGGCAGAACAGGGCCCCTCGTGCTGTGCTGGCAGCACCAGGCAGGCGCCCCAGGCCTGCGGGAGCGTGTGCGGGCCCTGCCTCTCCTTGCTGTCCTGCATACAGGAGTGGGCCCGCAGCCACATCACCTGCCCCAAGTGCCGCCACGTCTTCCGGCAGGTCTTCCCGCAGCTGAGCCAGGAGACGCAGCACTCCCGGGGCTACGACACCCCCAGGAGCAGGAGCCGGTCCCGCAGCACCGAGCGCCACGTTCACTGGGCGTCTCCGGTTGCCCAGCGCAGACAACTTCGGCGGCGGGCGGACAGGGAGCATCCCGGTGGCAGGGACAGTGTCCGGAGCAGGTCTCCCAGGCGGGGCCGGCAGGAGCCCACGGGGCACCCAGGTACCGCGGCCTGTGACTCCTCGACCAGGCAGAGGAGCAGGAGCAGCAGCAGCAGCCGCTGCACCACGAGAAGCCAGTCCCGTGGCACCTGGGGCCCAGAGCAGGAAGAGCGGCGAAGGAGCATGGACGTGGAAGAGGGCCAAGCTCTAAGGCGCAACGGGAAAACCCCAGCTGCTGCTGGGAGAAGATCCCGTCGCCAGCTGGGAACCCGCGACTCCTCCGGACGACGGTGAGCGGCAAGGAGCCGGTCCCGGCGCAGGTCCCGCAGCGCTGCCGGGCGTAGGGGCTGGTAGCCCAACCTGCCAAGGGGGGACACGCAGCGCTGAGCCCCTGAGCGGGAGCTGCCGCGGCAGCGCAACCAGCCCGGGGACGCAGAAGGCCTCGAGGGGGCGGTTGTGCGGCACGTGGACGGCGGCAGTGGCACAGTCACCCCGCTGCTGCTCGCAGCTCGCAGGACGGACCCTCCAGAACCCCTCTGGGCAACTGTCCCAGGGCCTCCCCTCCCTCCAAATAAAGACGAGTTTTGCACCGCACTCAGCGCGAGAGAGGTTCCTTTAGTTCCATTTGTGCCCGTTGTCTGCTGTCCTGCCACTGGATCCCCCTGAGAAGGGGCGGGAGCCCCTCGGCCCCCACAGGCCTTTTCTGCACAGGACCCCGGTCAGGGCAGAAGGGAGCGGATTTCTCCAAGGCCGCAGGGCTGAAGGGGACGAAGGCTCTTAAGTCTTCAGGCCCCGGGACACAGCCCCTGCCCCAACACTGGAATCAAGGCTGGGGGGAAGAATTCCTTCCCCTGGAGAGGGGGTTAAAGGGACAGACTTTCTTCTAGAGCGCTCCCTCCTCAGGCACAGTCAGGGCCAAGCAGGAAGGCTGGTGCAGGGCTCCATAAACCAGAGGGTGAGAGGAACCTCCCCAGAGCAGGGCCTTGGGCTGAGCAGCCCCACGCTCAGCAGGGCTGGGGCAGGGCCTGTAGCGGGCTCACAGCACCCCGCAGCCTGGCCCTGCTGCGGCCGAGCGAGCTGCCTCCTGCGGGAACGGCTGCCCTAGGGACCCCGCCCCAGCCCCGGCACCGTCCCGGGTCGCTCTGGGGCCGTCGCTCTGCTCCCGCTGCCACGACTCTGGGCGGACAAGGTCAGGGGCCGCGGTCAGGGCCGCGGGCCGGAACCGTGCCGGGGCCGCCGAGGGGCCGGGACCGGGGCCTCTCCATCCCCTGCCCCGCCCGGCCCTCGGCACCGGGGGCTGTCGGCGAGCGCAGAGGGCGGCTCGGCCGCGGGGCTGCGGTTGCTGCTCTGCGGGTGTTGAGCTGAGCGGTCGCTCCACGCGCCCTTTGTAAAGGCCATCGCTGCCAGAGTTGGCCTCTAGATGGATCCTGTGTGTTTGACAGCTGACAACCATTGTGCTAACAGCTATTGTACTAAATATGTTTGTCCTGAATATATAGATCTCCTTATTTTTCCTTACGTATAGGCAAGAGAACAGATGGAAGTGCTCGGGCCTGGACAATAGGCCCAAGCCAGAGTCAATCCTTAGATCAATCCTGTCTATTTTATAGCTGACAGCCATTGGATTAGTAGGGATTGGACTGAACGTGTTTATGCTAAATATATACCTATCTCTCTCCTAATCTTCCCTTGTGTGCAGGCCAGGTAACAGGGTCACAGAGACAGCTGTCTGGCCCTGTGACCTGGCGTGAGACCTTGCCCATAAATCAATTCGATGAGCTGGGAAACTCCCTGAGCTTCTCCCCTGAGCCCTGGCCCGGCTCTGGGAGAATCTAACGTGGGAACGGAAGCAGATATTTCCGCTTCAAACAAAGGTGCCAGCTCTTCTGCCTTGCTGATTCTGGGCTCTGCAAGGCCGGACCCGCTCCCAGCGACTCTGGAGGCCTCAGCTACGGGTGGAGGCACCACGTAGGATTTCCCCCTGGCAGGGAAAGGCTCAACAAACCCTCGGTGTAACCGGGGCTGCCAGGGACTGCGGGAATGGGGGATGGCAACGTCTATGAGTGGGGATCGATCTTTCTGAATCACTGTTCTCTCTCTCAGGCAGGGATGGTTTGATGCGTTACCCTGTACCTTCCTATTTGTTTACGCGCGCTGTTCTGTCTTTCCTTACTGTATGGTTTCTGTCTTTTTCTGTTACCTTCTGTGGTTCTTTTGAGTACAATACGCCTGCTCTTTTCCCTCTGGTGTCTGAGTTAAATTGGTATCCCTGCTGAGCAAAACAAGCCCCCCGGTGCTGTGGTTTCTGCTGGAGCTGCAGGGTGTTGGCAGCACCCTGGTGTGGTGGCTACTGCTGCGTGGTGCTTACACAGCACCAGGGCTGCGCTGGGACGGGGTGGGCGAGATCTCGGGAGGGGACACAGCCAGGACAGCTGACCCCAGCTGACCCAAGGGACATTCCAGACCCTGTGACGTCTGCTCAGTATAAAGCTGGGAGGAAGGGGGAAGGGGGGGTCACCCTTGGTCCTCCGAGGCAACCACTCCGCGTATGGGAGCCCCGCTTCCTGAGACGGCCCCACAGCGCCTCTCCATGGCAAGGACAGAATAAATCTGGGTCCTTTTTTTGCTTCCGCACACGGACCTTTGCTTCGCTTTGCTTCTATTAAAACTGCTTTTGTTTTACCCATAGGGGTGTTTTGGGGTGTTTTTCCCCTATCCTATTTTCTATCCCCTCTTTGCCCTGTTGAGGAAGAAAGGCGAAGGGGGGAAGGGACAGAGCGACTTGGGGGGTACCTGGCATTTAGCCAAGGTCAAACCACCAGAAACTTCATTGCCACTGTTATCTGGGGTATCTAATGTCTTTAATCTTTTATGTCTTTTCACCTGTTCCGATAGAATGACCCTTTCTGAAGTCACCTTTTCAGATGCAAACTCTCTAGAAAAAGGCCCTTTCCATTCCCCTTTAGTGTTCTCATGCCCTTCCTTTTGGTTCATTCAGATTCCTCTCAGCTTGCGAGCTGCTGCTTTGAACTTCAGGTGGTTAAAAGCTTGCCTGTCTTTCAGGAGACTGATTGTCTCCTTCGCTAACTCTTTCATTAGGTTTATATCTACCTTTTCCTATCTGCCAGCCTAAACTCTTTCTCCTGAGATTACCCTTGTAGAAAGGCAGCCTCACTGGAGACAGCTTGTCCTTCTGGGAGAGGGATGTGGTTTATTAGATATGAAACTTGATTATTTTTGACGTTTCCTTGCTTGAGAAAAGCAGAAATCCTTCTGCGCCCGTGTGCAGCCGGTTCTCTAAGGAGAGCAGGGGGGAGATTGTGCAAAGGAGCTGTAACCTCCCGCTGCAGAGATCAGAGGAGAAATCTGATGTAAGGAGAAATGATGCGAGTGCCAGGCGGCTGAGGAGAGCAATGCTGAGCCGGGAGGTGAGGACACAGGTTGTCCGTACGGTGTTGGACCCCAAGGGACTGTCCAGGAGACCTCCTGAGGAGATGCTCTGCACCAATACCAATCAGAGAGTGCTGCTATTGCCTCTTCTCTCAACTGTAAAGTAAAACAATGTGCTCTTTAAAGTACAGATTGATTTTTATTAGGTGCACTTTGAAATCGTCATTCTCAGCTACACTCTGGAATTAATTCAATTAGCTGTACAAGTCTTGAAGGCTTGAAGAAAATGACAGCAAGAGAAGTGACTCATGAGGACGTTCTGTATTTTAATGAGCACCGTGGTGCGTTTGGCCCCATGTCCATGATCCTCAGGGAGTGAGAGGAGACTGAGCAAACTACTCAGCAAGTCCCAGTCAGAAGCAATCCCAGAGTACCCTGAAGCCCTGACTGGCCCCACTGAGGGCCAGCACTGACAAAGCCTCTGCAGGGACTCGTTAGAGCAGATAATTGGAGGCTGTGATTGCAGGCAGGCAAAGGCCCCGTGCAGGGGGCTGTAGTGCTGCCAAACCCTTGGTTTGTTTGCTGCAGCAGAAAGTCCAAGCCCTGACCCTCAGCCCTGGGAATCCAGATCCTGCCCCTCGTGCGGGGCTCAGGGCTCTTCCTGGGGCCAGGGGGTGTGAGGGGAGCAATGCCAAGTGTAGGAAAACTGCACAGCACCTCCTGGCCTCTCCAAGAAGGGGCGAGGAGGAAAACAGTCCAGAGCCTCAAATCAGGTTTATCCTGGTAGGCCCCATGGCAGAGGCAGCTGCCATGAGCAAGGGGACAAAGAGCTCTGTCTCGTGTGGCCTTTCAGCCCTGGCAGAGCCCTCAGCCATCTCTGCTGCAGGTTTGCTTCTGCTGGGCCCTTCATGCACCTTTGTCCCTCCAGGCTGGTGACATCCATCTTCCTTTCCTCCCTCGCTCTCCTCCCGGCATTCCCCCCCCTTCACTGAGGTCTCTCCACACTCACTGCCTGTTCCCTGAAACACAAAGCCACAGGCTGACCCACACTCCCTCCGGGTGACCTCTTACACCACAAGACCACCCTTTGACTGAGATGTCCTTTTCCTCAGCTCCAGTCTGAACGTTCCAAGCTGCACTTTGCTGAGGTTTCCTTCTCTTCCCACTCCCAGGGAAAGCTCCATTATCTCGGAAACTCTCCTTCAAGCAGGGGCAGGCGACTGCTGTAGTGCTCTGAGCCTCCACCGCGCCAGGCTGAAAGAGCCCCGGTCCTTCAGCCTCTCCGCAAAAGCCCCAAAGCCCACCCTGGCAGATCTCCTTTGGAGCTTCTCCCTTTCCTCTCCATTCCTCCAGAACAGGGAGCCTCTCCCCCAGTCACACCAGTCTAGAGGTGGCCTCCCCAGCGCTGAGTCAAGGGCGATGATAACGCCCGGGTTTGCTTTGCCACGCTCCCTCTAACGCAGCCCTGTAGGCAGTTGTCCTTGCTCACGGTGACCGTGCACCACTGACTCCTATGGAATCCCTCTTCATGCCCAGGCCCTTCCTCTCCTGAGGGTCAGTCCCGGGCTGTTCAGGTCCCACCTGCCCTCACACCTGGGGTTATTCTGTCCCCAGGGAAGGGCTGGCATCTTCTCCCTGTGAAACTTCATGGGGCTGTTATTGCCAAATCCCAGAGTTTCTCCAGGCCCCCCGGCGGGAACCTCTCTTTGGCCAGCGGTGAATGTGTGTGTACAGATGGCTCACCAGGTCTGTGGTGCCTCTGACAAGATGATAGTATCAGGGATTGCAGGACACTGCAGACAGCAGAAGGAGGTTCTGCTTTAACGGAACTGCTGACCAAGGTAGGAATCCCGATGGAGAAAACCTCAGAAACACCAAATGCGGGTACAGAGGAAGCCAAACCAGGGCGAGGGAGGATTTCTTGCCGATACTCAGGAAGGTATGGGAAGGCTGCTGTTAAGTCTCCCCACAGCCTTGTCCTCTCCTGGCTTCACACCTTTGAAGCAAAGGCGGCCAGCGGCATCCTGGGCTGCATGAGGAGGAGTGTGGCCAACCAGGCAAGGGAGTTCTCATCCCCCTTGGCTCGGCACTGCCAGCAGGCTGGTGGAGGTGAGTCCTTCCTCTCTGCTCAGCACGGCTACAATTTGTCTTGCTCACTTCCCTCAGGGTTTTCTACCCTGCACCACACGCGCACTGCTGCCAAAGCTGCCCTCCACATGTTCCGCAGATTTGGCCTGGTCTGCTTGTGCAAAACTGACCCGGGAGAGCATTCCCACCGTGTTGGGTCAGGGATTACCTTCTACCTGCCCTTCAGCCAAGGCCTTCTAGCAGCGCTCCACGGTCTCCAAAGTCCCCAGGGACTGCCAGGGCCTAAAATTGCCGAGGGTGTCTGTTCAGTGTTTAGGTAAGGGCTGGCTTTGTGGGTTAGGGATTTGTTGAGGGCTGGGCTAAGGGCTCGGGTTAAGGCTGGCATTGTGACGCTTGGGGTATGGCCTGGGGATTAGGGTGAGTGACAGGGTAAGAGAAATGAGGTGTGAGGTTGCACTTCAGAGGTAAAGATTCAGGTTAGGGCCTAGAGCAGTGGATTCTTGTCAGGGTGACGGGTGTCACTGAGGAGTAGCGTTAGGACTTGAGATTACTAAAAGGGTAAAGTGCTGTCATAGAAGTTTTCTCGGTAAGGCGTGCAGTGGCATCAAAATTACCTGAACACGTCTTTCCTCTTCAAAATCTTTCATCTCTGTTGCGCAAACCCTTCTTCCCTCCCCAGATCTGCCATCTCCCTTGTCCCAGATTTCCCTGACCTCCCCGAATCTCTCACCTTGAGGAGAGCAGCTTTGTAATGGCTTCCAAGCCCTCCCAGTGCCGGCTCCCCACCGCTGGCCAGGCAGAAGTGACCTCGCAGCCACATCCAAAGGGACACAACGTGCTGCTGTGCTGGAGAGGCCCCTGCTCAGCCACCCCGGCCGTGCCGGAGGCAGGTGATGCCCTCCACCACCCCCAGGCACTCTGCCCGGCTTGGCCCAAATGCTGCTCACTGAGGGGTGTCACTAGTGACTGGTTGCCAGGAGACTCCTTAGCACTGATGACATCTGGGCCTGATCCTCCAGCGAAACTCCCACCCACCTCATTGTGCGCTCCTTCAGCCCAGGTGTCACCAAGATGGGTAGAAGGAGACCATGGGAGACCATGGCTGAGGCCTTGTTAAAGTCCAGGTACACGACAGAGCCTACTTTCCCTCCCATACACGTTCAGCAATCTTCCTTCCAGTGCCTGGCGCTGGCTGCAGGAGGACTTTCCCCAGCACCTTCCCCGGGGCTGAGGTGAAGGTGGCCCGCCTGCAACTCTCCCACACTCCTTTCTTGCCCTTCTCAGGTGAGTCTTGGTCCTTGCCTTTGCTGAGTACCATGGAACTTCCCTGCTTGCTCTGGCTTTTCTGAGATGATTGAGAGAGGAGGTCTCACAATAATGCCAGCCAGCTCCACCACCACCGCTCTGCCCTTTCCCACACCCAAAGCCTTCTAACTATCACATACTTCCAGAGGCATGCCCACAAAACAGCACACACTTGCCCTGGTCCTCTGGGCCTGTTCACAAGGGAACCAGAGAGGATTTCTTTGGCAGGCCCACAGCTCTGATGGGGTCTCTGTGCAGCTCAGAGCTTTCCGGAGAACTTTTCTGAGTGCCCTCCTTGTCCCCCACAACATCTCTGGCCCACAGGCTGTAGATGAGGGTATCGAGCAGTGGGCTGAGGATGGTGTAGGAAAAGGGGTTTGTCAGACTGCGTCAGGAGGGCTGTTCTGGGCATCGCACAGACAAGGATGAGGGTGTCACAGGGACAGTGACACTGGTGAGGGGAGAGGAGCAGCCGGACAAGACCTCCTGTCTGCCCACGCTGATGGCAGAGCTGCCCCAGGCCGGCAGCTCTGACGCACAGACAGGGTGCCCGTGTGAACAGGAAGGGCAGGCTGGCCCGAAGAAGAAGGTTATGGAAGCAAACACCATGAATGTCATGGTGCCACTGCAGGAGAGCTCCACTGAAATCACGGAAGAGGTGGCCCACCCCACTGGGGCCACAGAGCTCTGTCTGTGACAAGAATGAAATGAGTGCTGCCGATGACAGAAATACCCCCAGCTAAGGTACAGCTGCCTCCCCAGGACAGACCTTCCAGTCTGGGCATCTTGCAGAGAGAAGCGGGCGGCACACAGCCCGGTGCTGATCTTTGCGTGCGGCCGCCAGTGGGAAACACTCAGCACATGCAGAAGGTGCCCAAACTAGCACGCACACTGCTGTGAGCAGAGGGGATTCCAGCGAGGAAGAACATTTGTTTCTCTGTTGGTTGATGAAGCAAATCGGCAAGGAAGTTCAGAGAGGGGAAGGGTGAAGGTACGTGTGTCCCTGAGTGCATTCATTGCCCCTAGATGTGCTCTGCCCCTTCTGAAACCTGAGAGATGACTTCTTCTACAGGGCACTGTCCATCAGGCCCAGAAGGTCTGCCAGGGTGGGGCTGGGGATGTTCTACATGTGCCCTGTGTGGGGTGGCTGAGGGAGCTGGACACCGTTTGCCCAGCGGTGTGGAGGCTTCAGACACTCTAGAAGTAGCCTGAGAGGGAGCGAGGGGTGAGTTCAGAGATGGGGGAGTTCTCTTTGTAGGGAGATACAGCAGGAGCAAGAACTAATGCCACAGAGTGCAGGTGGGGAGGCCCAGAGCGGGCACAGAGCAATGTCCCTGGAAGGGCAGGGCTGTGGTGGAACAGGTCACCCCGAGGGAGACTGGAGCAGCCCCAGGCTTTGTGTTTCACGGAGCAGGCAGGGAGGACGGGGAGATCTCAGGAAAGGAAGGGAGATGCTGAGGTGAGAGCAAGGTGTGGCAGCCGGGTGGACATCTCCAGCCTGCAAAGAAAGAGGTGCAGGTGTGGGTCACCGTGGGACACCTTGGGGTGGGGACAAGAGAGGGATGAGGAAACTCTGACAGTGCCCCAGCAGAGCTGAGCTCTCTCTGCCCTTGGCTCTGGCTGGTGTCTCTGCCACTGGTGGCCATGAGGAAGCCCCTTCCCCTCCCAGCACTGGGTCTCGTGGCCTCCCCTTCCCCAGCCGAGAGCCTGGGAGGTGCTGGACCATGGTCCTGCCCTTGGCATTGCCCGTCCCCACATGACACTGCCCCAGGAAGGGCCCTGAGCAATGGGGCAGGGACGGGATTCCCCCTCCCAGGGGCTGGGGTCAGGTCTTGGCCCTTGTGTTTAATGTAAGACATGGAGGGTCACTCAGAATCTGTTCCACCTTGCCATGGCCTTTGTTTACCTGTCAGCTCTGCCTGGCGCTCTCAGCTCTAAGCAGCCCTGGGGAGGCTTTGTCAGTAATGGTCCTCACGGGGACACATTAACACTGCCATGGCCTGGGGAGTTGGCATCAGAGTTTCACTTTCTGACAGGCACCCGCCTTGTTCTGCCACTGCCTGAGGTCCCTGGGCTCGGCACCAAACCCACCCGCGGGGTCCTTAAAATGCCTGGGGCTGGTCCTGTGCTGCGGAGCTGGGCCGGGCTCCTGGGCCGGAGGGAGCTGAGGGCAAGTGGTCAGCGCTGCAGAGAGCCAGCTCTGCCCAGGAGCAGCTCCTCTGCAAAGGGCAGCAGGGCCGAGGGCACTGCCTGCAGGCACCGAGGGCACAGGAGCCGGGCACAGCGAGGGCAGAGGCAGACGGCCCTGGGAGGGTGCTGAGAGCTCAGAGGAGGAGAAACCTTGCCAGCCCGTGACACCGTCGGTCTGTGGGTGCGGGGCAGGGCAGCTGCAGGTGGCGGAGGGATGTGGTGCAGCCGGCACAGCCCCAGGAATGTCCCTCCTGTCCAGAGGAGGAGGCCGTGCTCCCGAGCAGGGCTTCCCTGCTGCGCTGCCAGAGGGACAGGCCACGGCTCTGCCTTCTCCCGGGGACGGCTGCGGGGGGGTGCAGCCGCGGGTGCAGCCGCGGGTGCCCAGGGCTGTCCTTCCGAGCAGGGTCCCTGCACCCCCGGGGCTGCGTGCTGGGGCAGGGACTCTGCCGCCGGCCAGGGTCAGCACTCAGCCTGCCCGGGGAGCTGCCCACGGCGCCGGGGGGAGCAGCTGTGGGGGGCAGGAGAGACCCCCGGCAGGGCAGGGTCCTGCTGCTGTGGAGAGAGAGGCTGCTGCGTGGGGCAGGGCTGCTCCCAGCCCCACATCACCCCCAGGACACGGGCAGAGGCAGCATTTCAAGAGGAAGCCCAAGGCAGGGATTACTACCAAGAGAAGGAGCTTGCTTATGGCTGGGTTTACAATCTCCTGCTTTTGCAGAATTTGGGGAGAGAAATGGAAAAGGAGTTCTCGCGCTTGCAGAAGGCACTGAGACACCGGAGCTGAAGCCCCGAGTGAGCAGCATCTCTGACAGCAGCTTCCTAAAGTGCCTTCAGCCACTCCCCCGCCTCTGGACAGCACCAGCATCACCCATCAGGGTTGCTCTGACCTGCCCTTTTCGACCTGGGAACAGGAATATGCGCCCAGGCAGTGCCCTGCTAACAGGCAGGTTTCTCTAGCGCCAAGGTGAGTGCACAGAGCTTGGGACGGGGTCTGTCCGTGCTGACAGGGAAAGACCTGGCACAGGGAAGCACCTTCCAGGGGGAAAAACTGCAGAGAGCGGGGCTACGGCCCGGCAATGAGAGGAAATGCAGACAGAAACGTGGGAGGGAGAGTTCAGAAATCTCCATCTCATCCCCTCCAGTGCAGAGCCCTTCCTCTGAGCAAGCCCCCCTGCCTCCTCCTCTCCCACCAGCGAAGCCTCTGCTCTCAGGGCAGTGGGGTCCAAGGCAGGACCCTCCTCCTCTCAGCCCGAGCTGCAGCAGAGCCGGGGTGCAGCTCTGCAGCCCCGTGCCCAGTGCCCTCTGCAGAGCTCCGGGGCTGGGAGCAGCCGCCCGGCAATGTTGGTGTCTGGGAGGAGGCAGCACAGCGGCGGAAGGGTAACGCTGTCCTGGGGCTGCCCTGCCCTGGCCGCTCTCAGCAGCACCCTCACTGCATTTCACTTGTCTCCCACTTGTCTGTGTTACGAGCCGTGTGTGTCCTTGCCTAGAGTTGGGGTGCTGAGACTTGGAGAGGGGGTGACACATGTAGTGCTCTGCACGGGATCCCTCTGCTCTCAGCAGTGTCTGGTTGTGTTCCAGGGTCACGTAAGAATGTCATTGCCCTCCCTGTCATCAAAGACAAGCCCAGGGCAGCTCCGAACAAGCTGGTGGGACAGAGCAGCTGCCCGCACTCTGCGCTAAGCCGCAGGCTGTGCTCCTTCCCTCACAGGACTTGCTCTGATCTCCCTGGGTGCAGCAGAAATGCTGGGCGTTTCTCACCTCCAAGAACACTCCCCAGGTCAGATGGGGGAGATCTAAAACACCCAGACCTCTCAAACTCGTTCCTTAGCCCTGGGAGTGCAGGTGCTGACATCCCTTCTGCATTACAAAGGATTGCATCTGAGAAAGTCAGACCCCAGCTCTGGCTCCTACCCCCCATCCCCACAACTCCACTGCTGCATAGCAGGGCTGGCTCCTGGGCAGCCAGCAGGCAGAGGCCCCGCTCCCCACGGCACAGAGTACCAGCTAGAGATCCAGGCACGGAGCTGACAGAAGTTCCCCGACAAAAGGAAAAATGAGATGTGTGGGTGTGCAGTGGGGACAGGGGTGTTGGGAAAGGGCTTTGGTTTTGCTCAGAAAAGTCTGCTCTAACTTGTTAACCACACTGTAAATAACACTGTTGTTTCCCCCTTGGTCAGTCCCCATGTCCAGAGGTAGCAGATGTCCAACGGCAGCTCCGTCACCGGGTTCCTCCTCCTGGCATTCGCAGACAGACGGGAGCTGCAGCTCCTGCACTTCTGGCTCTTCCTGGGCATCTCCCTGGCTGCCCTCCTGGGCAACGGCCTCATCATCACCGCCATCGCCTGTGACCACCGCCTGCACACCCCCATGTACTTCTTCCTCCTCAACCTCTCCCTCCTCGACCTGGGCTCCCTCTCCACCACTCTCCCCAAAGCCATGGCCAACTCCCTCTGGCACAACAGGCACATCTCCTACCTCGGATGTGCTGCCCAGCTATTTTTCTTTGTCTTCTTTTTTGGAGCAGAGTTTTCTCTCCTCACCATCATGGCCTACGACCGCTACGTTGCCATCTGCAACCCCCTGCACTACGGGACCCTCCTGGGCAGCAGAGCTTGTGCCCACATGGCAGCAGCTGCCTGGGGCTCTGGGTTTCTCTATGCTCTGCTGCACACAGCCAGCACATTTTCACTGCCACTCTGCAAAGGCAACACCCTGGGCCAGTTCTTCTGTGAAATCCCCCAGATCCTCAAGCTCTCCTGCTCACACTCCTACCTCAGGGAAGTTGGGCTTATCTTGGTTAGTGCCTGTTTACTTTCTGGGTGTTTTGTTTTCATTGTGGTGTCCTATGTGCAGATCTTCAGGGCCGTGCTGAGGATCCCCTCTGAGCAGGGACGGCACAAAGCCTTTTCCACGTGCCTCCCTCACCTGGCCGTGGTCTCCCTCTTTGTCAGCACTGTCATGGTTTCCTACCTGAAGCCCCCCTCTGTCTCTTTCCCATCTCTGGATCTGGTGGTGTCATTTCTGTACTCGGTGGTGCCTCCAGCATTGAACCCCCTCATCTACAGCATGAGGAACCAGGAGATCAAGGATGCCCTGAGGAGATTATACGAATACACTTTTCTGGAGCATTAATAGGCACCCATCACACCCGTGTAACTCCCAGGATTCAGTAAAATCCTATCTTTTGTTCTACTTTTGCTTTACTTTAGAGATGTTTGTATTTCTTTTTTAAACATAATTATTTATACTTATGTATTCTTCATACAACTTCTTATGTTTGGAAAGGTTTTTTCTCTCTGTGTAGCCAAAACCACAGAAGGAACCGGGCTCTTTTCTCAGCTAAAGAAGCCGTAACTTAATCATTTGCCTTTACTCCATCTCTTAGATCTGCTCTGGCACCTTGGGACCAAACCCGGCAGGCAGAAGGGATTCAGGGGCCAAGGGCCCAGCTGCCCCATGGAGAAGCAGCCCCAGTGCCCCTCGGGGCTGCCCCTCGCTGCCTCAGCAGGCACTGCCTCTCTGCTGCCTGTGAGCTGCGGCCAAGGGCAGCAGCAGGACGTGGCCTTTGCAGTGCTGGGCTCTCCTCACTGCCACACTGTCCTGCTCTGCCCTTGCGTTTGTGTCACCCCCAAGCTTTTGTGTAGCTTTTGACAGTCCTGTTCTGTCCACAGTGGCACCCCTGTGGCTGCAGGCAGGAGCAGGCCATGTGAACCACGGTGTGTCAGAGCTGGCCTCCGTGTCAGCACCACCATAAACAAAAGGGCTCCTCAGGGCAGGGCCAGAAGCCTGGACATCTCTTCCAAAGCTGGTGGTGGTAATACATCAAAGGAGCTGCCAGGAGAGCTCAGGGGTGCCCAGGGACAGTGTGTGACTCTGGTGGAGCAGTGAGTGTTCCCTCATGAAGTAAATGACCGTGCAAGGTGGAGTCTCTTGAAGGAAGACACGAACCTGAGAACAGCATGGGTTAACGAGAGGACTGCATGAGAGGCTATGAGGAGCCACCAGGCAAAGGGACACCAAAGCGGTGTCTCAGGCCACCCTCTTGGAAAGCCCACAGGCTGGATGTGGTGCAGCTCTCCCTTGTCTTTTGTGCTGTTGGAGACACCCCACGATCCTTCCCATCCCCATCCTGGCCCTGAGCCATCCAGGGAAGATGGGAAGGGCCTCAGCAGCAGTGAGCCCCGACTAGCTGGCTCTGCTCCCCATCGCCACCGGTGTGGCCAGTGGAGGATCACCCCATGTTCCCAGGGCAGCAGAGTCCCCTTGTTCTGCAGAGCAGCACTGCCAGCTTGGGGCCCTGCAGGGAGGATGGGAAGGAAGCCAGGAATGGCTGGTCACAGACACTCTCACGTGGGGAAAGGATCTCTGGGGAGCAGGGATGTTGCTGGAGGAGAGCAAGGGAGCATCTCTCTGTGTGTGTAGCAAGGAGTCCCTGAAAAAGAGAAACCTCTTTCTGCAGACATGTGGTCAGGATGGGATGTTCTGTCACCTGGCCAGGACTCTTGTTCTGGCCTGGGGAGAGGGCTGGACACAGAGGGGCACAGTCAGCCTGTGGTGCCTAGGTACAGGATCTCCCGGACCTGAGACCAGGAGCCCTGCAGTTTCACTGACCTCCATTTCCTCATGCCATGGTGAACCTTCAGCCCTAGGGCTCATGGGGAGGCTGAGACCCCTCTCTGCCCTCCAGCAGCCGCTGTGTCCTTCAGAGGGGCTGGGGCTGTGGTGTGGGTGCCCACAGCTCTCCAGCGCCCTGACTGAGCTCCTCTGTGGGGCTAAGATGTGGAGCGGGCAGTGGAGATGGGAATAGCTGGGGAAGGGCTGGTCTTGGCTGGAAAGTGCCCAGGAGAGGACAGCACCCGTGTCAGCTGAGGTGTGTGACCATGCAGGGAGAGGACACACCGCAGGGGGTGTGTGGTGCAGACCCAGGTACCATGGAAGGAAACCAAGACCTGCAGGTGTAGGAGAGAAGAGCCCTGTCTGTGCCCTTGGTGGTATGGGCTGACTGACAAGGTGTGCCAAGGCATTTATTAACCCCCAGCGCCTCCCCTCAGCCCTTCCCAGCACTGGCAATTCACCCCATTTTATGGGTTGTTTTGCCCTGTGCCCATCTCCTTCCTCGGGACGGTCTTGGTCCCTGTGTTGGGGGAGGAGCCAGCCCTGCCCCAGCCTCTCTCTTGCCCAGACCTGGGCAGAGCCCAGAGCAGGGCTGTCTGGGAACCCTTGTGTGGGACATGGCTGGGGCTTGGCTGGGGCCAGGCTCTGCGGGGGCTGCAGAAGCAGGACAGCTGGTGGGATTCTGGCATGGGGGCTCTGGTGGGGGATATTTCCCCAACCCAAACACACCCTGTCCTGGGCAGTGTCTGATGAGGGGCCGTGGGGGCATGTGTTGGCCAGTGGGGCTGCCCTGGTGCAGGGATGGGTCACAGGTGGGGGCTACAACACAACCATCAGGAGGTGGAAGCAAGGACTGGCTGTGAAGGAGGAATTTATAAATATGACCTGAGCTGAGGGCATTTGTTTAGGAAAGCCGAAGGTCCCCTGGAGCTGAGGGGGGCTGCGGGCAACATCAAGAGCAAAATGCAGAGCTTCAGTCACTGCGTTTGCAGGAAAAGGCTGAACAAGGCCCATGGCAGTTGCTGCTGAATGGGGAGGGGGTTTCACAGCAGCAGAGACCCATGGGGATGAGGGGCTCAGCGGTGCCTTTGCTTGTGTCTTCCCTGAAAGGTCTCCCAGGCCTCTGCTCAGGGAAAGGGCTCCTACTGACAGGCTTCTTCAGCCTGGAGAAGGGATGGCTGCGGGGCACCGCACAGCCAGGGGGGCCTCCCCTTTGTCACCACGAGGCGAGCCAAGCACTGGAACAAGCGTTGGTCCCCCTGAGAGACTGTGAAGTTCTCCATCCTTGCAGGCTTTCACGACCCAGATGGACCAAGCCTTAAGAAACCAAGTCTCACCATACACCTGACCCTGCTTTGACTGCAAGGGGCGCCTGGGAGGCCGTGCCTCAGACAGCTCTACATCACCCCTGCGCCTCACTGCATCCAGCTGCAACACCCCCAAAGGCCACGGTCTGCACCCTGGAGCTCCTACTCGTAGGTTCTCAGAATCAGGGAAGCTGAATGCCACCTGTGACTGAAATACGTTCCCACTGTTCATGGACAGCAAGGAGTTTCCCCTTCTGGTGCACTCCCATGCCACGTGGACTCCACTTGGGATTTGTTTCCCCGTGTTTTTGACAACCACTCTTTGGGTGTCTGCCCACTCTTGCTCGTACAGGCTCCTCTTGCAGCGGACAGTGAGTCTTCAGCCTCCTCCACTGTAATTCATCCTCACAGAAATTGAAAGCGCTTGGTTCCTTGGTTGCCTTGGCCTCCAGGCCCCTGCTCAGCCCTCACACAGCCGGGTACCGGCTCGCTCCTGGGGGCTTCTTTCCAGGTGAGCCCCCTCCAAGCCGCAGTCCCGGCGGTGGATCTGAGGGGCGATGCTGCTTGGTGTCAGTCTGCTCCGGAGCAGACGGGGCTGAGCAGGGTGTCCATGAGCGGGGCCTGCCCTCCGGCCTGCTGCAGCCGGTCGGGGGCTGGAACAGAGGGGTCCTCAGCCCTCCCTTTTTGGACACAGGCAGGTGATGCCTGTCTGGGGCTGCACTCCGATGCTCATGAACAAGGCAGAACTGGATAAGGATGTGAATGCGGAGGGCAGCCGTGGCTGCAGTGACCATGGCAGAGAAAAAAGACAAACAGCCCAAGGACAGCCTTGGCTGCAGCACAGCACATTTCACGTGGTTCAGCATCTGACTGTCCTGATCACGGAGAGCCACGATTCACGGAGCCCTCTTGGATGATCACAGACACCACCATCAAAGCCCAGCAACACCTCAGTCTGACCTTCTGTGGGTTGAGGTGGTCCTATCTGGAGGTGGTGGGGATGGAGAGGAATCTTCCGATTGAAGGGTTTCCACACCAGAAGACATTGCACAGGGGTGGAAGGGAAACACGTTGACCAGGAGGCAGGTACAGACATGGCCTTGGGGTACAGGGGTGGGGGCAGGAACACCCAAGCTCCGCTGGGGCTGGAACTAGCAAGAAGTGGGGAGAGTAACCACAAGGTCCTCGTAATTTCACTGTCAGAACAAGGAGTCGGCTGGACACAAACGGAGTCTCAGGGCTCAGTGGGGCAGGACGTGTAACGGCAAATTCCTGGAAAAGGCTGAGGTGCTCATTTTCCCATCCTCTTCTCTTGGTCAGATCTGCCCCCAGACCTCCCCGGCACTTGAGTCTCCGACCAACATCCGTGCAGGCAGGGCTGCACCATTGCCGGGGAAGGGGTGTCTGGGGAGCACTTACACCTCTTTGGCACACACAGGTCCATGGGACAGAGGGGATGTGCCCCAGGGTGCTGGGAGAGCTGGCTGGGGTCATTGCAGGGCTGCTCCTGGCCACCTTTGAAACGTCAGGGCAAACAGGGTGGGAAATGGCAGACACAGATCTCGGTCCCTGAGAAGGTGAAGGAGCAAATTCCTTTGAGAAATTCCTTTGCCACATCCATCAGCTGTTGCTCTCCGAGATGCTCTGGGGTAGGAGAAGTACCCACAGGGTGCTTGGAAGGGTGACCCTGGACCTGTGGGAACCCTGCTGGAGCATTCCCTGGCCACCAGGAAAAGGATCTCCAGACACCTCAGAGGAGACAACTCCTCTCTCTCCATTGACTAGGAGGGGATGTCCAGACAACGGGATTTGACACAGACATCTGCCTGGAGGTGCCTGATGTTGGGGGAGAACAGTCTCCTCCCTCTCTTCACCTACACAGGAGTGACTCTTCATTTGCCCTGGAGGGAATACAAAGGGAGTGTTCATGGGTGATGCAGAGACCCCTTTGGGCAGACACTGTAACACAGATGAGTTCAGACAAGGGCAAATCTGGCCACCCCAACCCAGGGGGCTTCGCTGCGGGTGGTCCCCCAGCTTCCTCGTGTCAGTGAGAGAGCTGCCACCTTAGTGGGGACTCTGTGCGAGGGGTGAGGAGCGGCAAGGGTGCTGCTGGCCGGGGAGGGGTTTAGTGTGCCGGGACCTCTGCAAGACACCGAAATATCTGTCTTTTATGCTGCAGGCCTGACTATGACAGAAATGTTTGGAAAATGTCAGTAAAAATGGAACAAAGAAGAAATGAGGAAAGAAGACGATCAAAGAATAGTTTTTATTATCAGCTTTTTTTCCATTTTTCTGTGTTTGCTGTCCTTGTTTAGCTTTGCTTTGTTTTGCTATACCAATCTTTGAAGCACTTCATGAACATTTTTTTAATTATGATTTTAAGTACAAAAATATTTCCAGAAGCAGGGAGGGGTGTAGCTGCAGGACACCGCTGCCCTAAGTCGCAGGGAAGGAGATGCCCGGGGGCAGGGCAGGTGTCCTGGGCCCCTCTGCCCGGCCTCTCCCAGCAGCTCCCCAGGGGCTCTGCTCTCCTGCAGGAGACCTCCTGGCCTGGGTGACAGCGGCCAGTCCCAGGGAAATCCGCCAGATCCCCCGGGGCGTCTGCAAGGGGCACTCGATGTCCATGGTCAGGCAGCTGAGCTCTGCCTGCAAAGGGAAGAACTGCCTGACAGTTCTAAAAAAATTGTTAGCAACTTTTCCTCAGCTGAGGTGACTGAAAACTTGGAATACGGTGATGATGGTTTTCCACCGTGACCCAGTGGGAATGTCTAGGAAGTGCATTAACAGAAACTGAAGCTCTGAGCTTCAGGGAGCTAAAGCCTGCCCTTGTCTCTCAGCAGTCTCATTCTCTCCTCAGCACCTCCTCCATGGGGTTCATGTCTCTCATGTCCCATGGATCTGTCTGAAACATTGCTAGTGAGGTTCTCCCCCGGGGATGGTGACCCGCAGTGGAGGCAGCTTCCCCTCAGCACACAGCTGAGCAGTGGCGGTTGGTGTTTAGTAAATAAACTTCCCCATGTTTTCCTTCTGTTTGTCTGCAAGGGAGAGAAATTCTGCTGTGCCCGTGTGCAGGCGGGTCTCTGAGGGAAGCCAGTGGGAGCTGGTGCAGAGGAGCTGTAACCTCCCGCTGCAGCTGGGCTGGAGAGGTCTGATGTCAGGAGAAGGGCTGCAAGTGCCAGGGGCCGGTGGGAGAAATGGCCGGGCTGGGGGGTGAGGAATCAGGTTGTCCATGGAGTGTCTGACCTGCAGGAGCAGCGGGTCCTACCCCTCCCGACAGCAGGAGGAGACCCCCTGCAGCAACATCAGTTAGAGAATGCTGCCATCGCTCCTGCTGTAAACTGAAAATACAAGAAACTAAACATAAAATCAAACATACTCCCGTATTAAATGCTCAGTGAGAAATTCAAGGTGTTCAAGGAAACCCCTCCCAGTGCCGCATTCAGGTGGTTTCCCAGGGGATGTTACCGTCAGTGTGAAGTGACCTCATGACACTGTTTGTCCCACACACCCCCACGGCAGCCCCGGGAACAGCTGCTGGTATTTGTGCTCCCTCACCTCACACACATGGTGTGCATGCTTACATCTCCTTGTACACCGCAAATGGGAACGTCTGACCTGTCATTTGTGTCCCTCTGCGGAGGGAGAAGGAACCTCCCCCGGCTGGGGTGAGCGGCCAGTGCTGCACATGGCAGCGGGAGGTGCTAGTCTGTGATGATCGCCCTGGGGCAGCGTCACGGTTTAACCCAGCCAGCACCCGAGCCCACACAGCCGCTCACTCACTGCCTGGGTGCGATGAGGGGGACAATCCAAGGCGTCAGGGTGAGGACACTCGTGGTATAAAGACAATTGTTTAGTAGGCAAAGAAAAAGCCACACATGTAAGCGAGGGAAAACACGGAATTTATGCCCTTCTTTCCGTTGGCAGGCAGGGCTTCAGCCATCTCCAGAACACCAGGGCTCCATCACACGTAACGGTGCCTTGGGAAGACAAAAGCCACAGCTCTGAATGTGCCCACGTTCATCCTTCTTCCCCAGGTTTAGATAACTGAGCAGGATGCCGTAAGGTACAGAACATCCCTTTGGTCAGTCGGGGTCAGCTCTCGCAGCTCTGTCCCCTCCCAGATCCCTGTGCACCCCCGGCCTGCTCACTGGTGGGGAGGGTGAGGAGCAGGAATGGCCTTGACTCTGTGTAAGCCCTGCTCAGCAATAACGGAAACAGCCCTGCCTTACCAACACTGCTTAGAGCAGGAAAACAAACCACAGCCCCAGACCAGCTCCCAGGAAGGAAATTAACTCTGTCCCAGCCAGACCAGCACAGGCAGCTGCCCCAGTGTGTCCAGTGAAGACGGGCACCGGCCAGACCCTGGACCTTCAAGTCTGTCCCCGGAGGCCTGGCTGTGCGAGGACACTGCTGCGTGCCCCCACCCTGCAAATCACACGGGTCACCTGGTCACTGGGGTTGTCCTCTGCGGGCCAATTGCTTGGGCGTGTTCTTGACACCAGGTTTGGAGGAAGAGCTCAGCCTTCAGGCACTGCCCTGAGCAGATCCTCTTTCATGACGGAACTGCTCTCGAGCAGCCTGGCTCTGTCACACAAGTGCCCAGTGCCTGTCCCTGCCTGCGTCACAGGACTGCCGTGCAGCCGGAGCGTGACCGAGGTGCCAGAGCCCTCAGGCCTGACACCGAACCCAAGGGGTCAGAAAGAGAGTATGGGAGTGAGAAGAGAACATCTCTGGAAGACCAAGCGCTCCCTGGCAGGGCAGCCACGCGGGAACTCTCTTCCCCTCCACCTCTCACACAGGAATTGTCCCTGCAGCTCCAAAAAATTCTCAGAGGAAGGAACTCAGAAGAAAAAACATCACTGCAAGCACTTTACTTTGTTAAAACACACACAGATCATGGCTCCTCATTTACGCAGCCACTCATTCAGAACAGAAAAGCAGACAGTGAATTAGGAAGGGGATGACAACATCATTACAAATAAAATACCACCAAAACCAACAGAAAAAGCAGACAGGCTGAGTTTATACAGAGTGATATTATAACGGCTATGAAGAAGATGAGCAGTTTATTGCTTCAGAATACCATCTGGCTACCAGTTTCCTCAGGGCATCAGTGATCTCCTGGTTCCTCATGCTGTAGATGAGGGGGTTCAGTGTTGGGGGCACCACCGAGTACAGAAATGACACCACCAGGTCCAGGGCTGGGGAAGAGATGGAGGGGGGCTTCAGGTGGGCAAATGTGCCTGTGCTGACAAAGAGGGAGACCACGGCCAGGTGAGGGAGGCACGTGGAAAAGGCTTTGTGCCGTCCCTGCTCAGAGGGGATCCTCAGCACGGCCCTGAAGATCTGCACATAAGACACCACAATGAAAACAAAACACCCAAAAGCCAAACAGACACCAACCACGATAAGCCCAACTTCCCTGAGGTAGGAGTGTGAGCAGGAGAGCTTGAGGATCTGGGGGATTTCACAGAAGAACTGGCCCAGGGTGTTGCCTTTGCAGAGTGGCAGTGAAAATGTGCTGGCTGTGTGCAGCAGAGCATAGAGAAACCCAGAGCCCCAGGCAGCTGCTGCCATGTGGGCACAAGCTCTGCTGCCCAGGAGGGTCCCGTAGTGCAGGGGGTTGCAGATGGCAACGTAGCGGTCGTAGGCCATGATGGTGAGGAGAGAAAACTCTGCTCCAAAAAAGAAGACAAAGAAAAATAGCTGGGCAGCACATCCGAGGTAGGAGATGTGCCTGTTGTGCCAGAGGGAGTTGGCCATGGCTTTGGGGAGAGTGGTGGAGAGGGAGCCCAGGTCGAGGAGGGAGAGGTTGAGGAGGAAGAAGTACATGGGGGTGTGCAGGCGGTGGTCACAGGCGATGGCGGTGATGATGAGGCCGTTGCCCAGGAGGGCAGCCAGGGAGATGCCCAGGAAGAGCCAGAAGTGCAGGAGCTGCAGCTCCCGTCTGTCTGCGAATGCCAGGAGGAGGAACCCGGTGACGGAGCTGCCGTTGGACATCTGCTACCTCTGGACATGGGGACTGACCAAGGGGGAAACAACAGTGTTATTTACAGTGTGGTTAACAAGTTAGAGCAGACTTTTCTGAGCAAAACCAAAGCCCTTTCCCAACACCCCTGTCCCCACTGCACACCCACACATCTCATTTTTCCTTTTGTCGGGGAACTTCTGTCAGCTCCGTGCCTGGATCTCTAGCTGGTACTCTGTGCCGTGGGGAGCGGGGCCTCTGCCTGCTGGCTGCCCAGGAGCCAGCCCTGCTATGCAGCAGTGGAGTTGTGGGGATGGGGGGTAGGAGCCAGAGCTGGGGTCTGACTTTCTCAGATGCAATCCTTTGTAATGCAGAAGGGATGTCAGCACCTGCACTCCCAGGGCTAAGGAACGAGTTTGAGAGGTCTGGGTGTTTTAGATCTCCCCCATCTGACCTGGGGAGTGTTCTTGGAGGTGAGAAACGCCCAGCATTTCTGCTGCACCCAGGGAGATCAGAGCAAGTCCTGTGAGGGAAGGAGCACAGCCTGCGGCTTAGCGCAGAGTGCGGGCAGCTGCTCTGTCCCACCAGCTTGTTCGGAGCTGCCCTGGGCTTGTCTTTGATGACAGGGAGGGCAATGACATTCTTACGTGACCCTGGAACACAACCAGACACTGCTGAGAGCAGAGGGATCCCGTGCAGAGCACTACATGTGTCACCCCCTCTCCAAGTCTCAGCACCCCAACTCTAGGCAAGGACACACACGGCTCGTAACACAGACAAGTGGGAGACAAGTGAAATGCAGTGAGGGTGCTGCTGAGAGCGGCCAGGGCAGGGCAGCCCCAGGACAGCGTTACCCTTCCGCCGCTGTGCTGCCTCCTCCCAGACACCAACATTGCCGGGCGGCTGCTCCCAGCCCCGGAGCTCTGCAGAGGGCACTGGGCACGGGGCTGCAGAGCTGCACCCCGGCTCTGCTGCAGCTTGGGCTGAGAGGAGGAGGGTCCTGCCTTGGACCCCACTGCCCTGAGAGCAGAGGCTTCGCTGGTGGGAGAGGAGGAGGCAGGGGGGCTTGCTCAGAGGAAGGGCTCTGCACTGGAGGGGATGAGATGGAGATTTCTGAACTCTCCCTCCCACGTTTCTGTCTGCATTTCCTCTCATTGCCGGGCCGTAGCCCCGCTCTCTGCAGTTTTTCCCCCTGGAAGGTGCTTCCCTGTGCCAGGTCTTTCCCTGTCAGCACGGACAGACCCCGTCCCAAGCTCTGTGCACTCACCTTGGCGCTTAGAGAAACCTGCCTGTTAGCAGGGCACTGCCTGGGCGCATATTCCTGTTCCCAGGTCGAAAAGGGCAGGTCAGAGCAACCCTGATGGGTGATGCTGGTGCTGTCCAGAGGCGGGGGAGTGGCTGAAGGCACTTTAGGAAGCTGCTGTCAGAGATGCTGCTCACTCGGGGCTTCAGCTCCGGTGTCTCAGTGCCTTCTGCAAGCGCGAGAACTCCTTTCCCATTTCTCTCCCCAAATTCTGCAAAAGCAGGAGATTGTAAACCCAGCCATAAGCAAGCTCCTTCTCTTGGTAGTAATCCCTGCCTTGGGCTTCCTCTTGAAATGCTGCCTCTGCCCGTGTCCTGGGGGTGATGTGGGGCTGGGAGCAGCCCTGCCCCACGCAGCAGCCTCTCTCTCCACAGCAGCAGGACCCTGCCCTGCCGGGGGTCTCTCCTGCCCCCCACAGCTGCTCCCCCCGGCGCCGTGGGCAGCTCCCCGGGCAGGCTGAGTGCTGACCCTGGCCGGCGGCAGAGTCCCTGCCCCAGCACGCAGCCCCGGGGGTGCAGGGACCCTGCTCGGAAGGACAGCCCTGGGCACCCGCGGCTGCACCCGCGGCTGCACCCCCCCGCAGCCGTCCCCGGGAGAAGGCAGAGCCGTGGCCTGTCCCTCTGGCAGCGCAGCAGGGAAGCCCTGCTCGGGAGCACGGCCTCCTCCTCTGGACAGGAGGGACATTCCTGGGGCTGTGCCGGCTGCACCACATCCCTCCGCCACCTGCAGCTGCCCTGCCCCGCACCCACAGACCGACGGTGTCACGGGCTGGCAAGGTTTCTCCTCCTCTGAGCTCTCAGCACCCTCCCAGGGCCGTCTGCCTCTGCCCTCGCTGTGCCCGGCTCCTGTGCCCTCGGTGCCTGCAGGCAGTGCCCTCGGCCCTGCTGCCCTTTGCAGAGGAGCTGCTCCTGGGCAGAGCTGGCTCTCTGCAGCGCTGACCACTTGCCCTCAGCTCCCTCCGGCCCAGGAGCCCGGCCCAGCTCCGCAGCACAGGACCAGCCCCAGGCATTTTAAGGACCCCGCGGGTGGGTTTGGTGCCGAGCCCAGGGGCCTCAGGCAGTGGCAGAACAAGGCGGGTGCCTGTCAGAAAGTGAAACTCTGATGCCAACTCCCCAGGCCATGGCAGTGTTAATGTGTCCCCGTGAGGACCATTACTGACAAAGCCTCCCCAGGGCTGCTTAGAGCTGAGAGCGCCAGGCAGAGCTGACAGGTAAACAAAGGCCATGGCAAGGTGGAACAGATTCTGAGTAACCCTCCATGTCTTACATTAAACACAAGGGCCAAGACCTGACCCCAGCCCCTGGGAGGGGGAATCCCGTCCCTGCCCCATTGCTCAGGGCCCTTCCTGGGGCAGTGTCATGTGGGGACGGGCAATGCCAAGGGCAGGACCATGGTCCAGCACCTCCCAGGCTCTCGGCTGGGGAAGGGGAGGCCACGAGACCCAGTGCTGGGAGGGGAAGGGGCTTCCTCATGGCCACCAGTGGCAGAGACACCAGCCAGAGCCAAGGGCAGAGAGAGCTCAGCTCTGCTGGGGCACTGTCAGAGTTTCCTCATCCCTCTCTTGTCCCCACCCCAAGGTATCCCACCGTGTCCCACACCTGCACCTCTTTCTCTGCAGGCTGGAGATGTCCACCCGGCTGCCACACCTTGCTCTCACCTCAGCATCTCCCTTCCTTTCCTGAGATCTCCCCGTCCTCCCTGCCTGCTCCGTGAAACACAAAGCCTGGGGCTGCTCCAGTCTCCCTCGGGGTGACCTGTTCCACCACAGCCCTGCCCTTCCAGGGACATTGCTCTGTGCCCGCTCTGGGCCTCCCCACCTGCACTCTGTGGCATTAGTTCTTGCTCCTGCTGTATCTCCCTACAAAGAGAACTCCCCCATCTCTGAACTCACCCCTCGCTCCCTCTCAGGCTACTTCTAGAGTGTCTGAAGCCTCCACACCGCTGGGCAAATGGTGTCCAGCTCCCTCAGCCACCCCACACAGGGCACATGTAGAACATCCCCAGCCCCACCCTGGCAGACCTTCTGGGCCTGATGGACAGTGCCCTGTAGAAGAAGTCATCTCTCAGGTTTCAGAAGGGGCAGAGCACATCTAGGGGCAATGAATGCACTCAGGGACACACGTACCTTCACCCTTCCCCTCTCTGAACTTCCTTGCCGATTTGCTTCATCAACCAACAGAGAAACAAATGTTCTTCCTCGCTGGAATCCCCTCTGCTCACAGCAGTGTGCGTGCTAGTTTGGGCACCTTCTGCATGTGCTGAATGTTTCCCACTGGCGGCCGCACGCAAAGATCAGCACCGGGCTGTGTGCCGCCCGCTTCTCTCTGCAAGATGCCCAGACTGGAAGGTCTGTCCTGGGGAGGCAGCTGTACCTTAGCTGGGGGTATTTCTGTCATCGGCAGCACTCATTTCATTCTTGTCACAGACAGAGCTCTGTGGCCCCAGTGGGGTGGGCCACCTCTTCCGTGATTTCAGTGGAGCTCTCCTGCAGTGGCACCGTGACATTCATGGTGTTTGCTTCCATAACCTTCTTCTTCGGGCCAGCCTGCCCTTCCTGTTCACACGGGCACCCTGTCTGTGCGTCAGAGCTGCCGGCCTGGGGCAGCTCTGCCATCAGCGTGGGCAGACAGGAGGTCTTGTCCGGCTGCTCCTCTCCCCTCACCAGTGTCACTGTCCCCGTGACACCCTCATCCTTGTCTGTGCGATGCCCAGAACAGCCCTCCTGACGCAGTCTGACAAACCCCTTTTCCTACACCATCCTCAGCCCACTGCTCGATACCCTCATCTACAGCCTGTGGGCCAGAGATGTTGTGGGGGACAAGGAGGGCACTGAGAAAAGTTCTCCGGAAAGCTCTGAGCTGCACAGAGACCCCATCAGATTTGTGGGCCTGCCAAAGAAATCCTCTCTGATTCCCTTGTGAACAGGCCCAGAGGACCAGGGCAAGTGTGTGCTGTTTTGTGGGCATGCATCTGGAAGTATGTGATAGTTAGAAGGCTTTGGGTGTGGGAAAGGGCAGAGCGGTGGTGGTGGAGCTGGCTGGCATTATTGTGAGACCTCCTCTCTCAATCATCTCAGAAAAGCCAGAGCAAGCAGGGAAGTTCCATGGTACTCAGCAAAGGCAAGGACCAAGCCTCACCTGAGAAGGGCAAGAAAGGAGTTTGGGAGAGTTGCAGGCGGGCCACCTTCACCTCAGCCCCGGGGAAGGTGCTGGGGAAAGTCCTCCTGCAGCCAGCGCCAGGCACTGGAAGGAAGATTGCTGAACGTGTATGGGAGGGAAAGTAGGCTCTGTCGTGTACCTGGACTTTAACAAGGCCTCAGCCATGGTCTCCCATAGTCTCCTTCTACCCATCTTGGTGACACCTGGGCTGAAGGAGCGCACAATGAGGTGGGTGGGAGTTTCGCTGGAGGATCAGGCCCAGATGTCATCAGTGCTGAGGAGTCTCCTGGCAACCAGTCACTAGTGACACCCCTCAGTGAGCAGCATTTGGGCCAAGCCGGGCAGAGTGCCTGGGGGTGGTGGAGGGCATCACCTGCCTCCGGCACGGCCGGGGTGGCTGAGCAGGGGCCTCTCCAGCACAGCAGCACGTTGTGTCCCTTTGGATGTGGCTGCGAGGTCACTTCTGCCTGGCCAGCGGTGGGGAGCCGGCACTGGGAGGGCTTGGAAGCCATTACAAAGCTGCTCTCCTCAAGGTGAGAGATTCGGGGAGGTCAGGGAAATCTGGGACAAGAGAGATGGCAGATCTGGGGAGGGAAGAAGGGTTTGCGCAACAGAGATGAAAGATTTTGAAGAGGAAAGACGTGTTCAGGTAATTTTGATGCCACTGCACGCCTTACCGAGAAAACTTCTATGACAGCACCTTACCCTTTTAGTAATCTCAAGTCCTAACGCTACTCCTCAGTGACACCCGTCACCCTGACAAGAATCCACTGCTCTAGGCCCTAACCTGAATCTTTACCTCTGAAGTGCAACCTCACACCTCATTTCTCTTACCCTGTCACTCACCCTAATCCCAGGCCATACCCCAAGCGTCACAATGCCAGCCTTAACCCGAGCCCTTAGCCCAGCCCTCAACAAATCCCTAACCCACAAAGCCAGCCCTTACCTAAACACTGAACAGACACCCTCGGCAATTTTAGGCCCTGGCAGTCCCTGGGGACTTTGGAGACCGTGGAGCGCTGCTAGAAGGCCTTGGCTGAAGGGCAGGTAGAAGGTAATCCCTGACCCAACACGGTGGGAATGCTCTCCCGGGTCAGTTTTGCACAAGCAGACCAGGCCAAATCTGCGGAACATGTGGAGGGCAGCTTTGGCAGCAGTGCGCGTGGGGTGCGGGTGTAGAAAACCCTGAGGGAAGTGAGCAAGACAAATTGTAGCCGTGCTGAGCAGAGAGGAAGGACTCACCTCCACCAGCCTGCTGGCAGTGCCGAGCCAAGGGGGATGAGAACTCCCTTGCCTGGTTGGCCACACTCCTCCTCATGCAGCCCAGGATGCCGCTGGCCGCCTTTGCTTCAAAGGTGTGAAGCCAGGAGAGGACAAGGCTGTGGGGAGACTTAACAGCAGCCTTCCCATACCTTCCTGGGTATCGGCAAGAAATCCTCCCTCGCCCTGGTTTGGCTTCCTCTGTACCCGCATTTGGTGTTTCTGAGGTTTTCTCCATCGGGATTCCTACCTTGGTCAGCAGTTCCGTTAAAGCAGAACCTCCTCCTGCTGTCTGCAGTGTCCTGCAATCCCTGATACTATCATCTTGTCAGAGGCACCACAGACCTGGTGAGCCATCTGTACACACACATTCACCGCTGGCCAAAGAGAGGTTCCCGCCGGGGGGCCTGGAGAAACTCTGGGATTTGGCAATAACAGCCCCATGAAGTTTCACAGGGAGAAGATGCCAGCCCTTCCCTGGGGACAGAATAACCCCAGGTGTGAGGGCAGGTGGGACCTGAACAGCCCGGGACTGACCCTCAGGAGAGGAAGGGCCTGGGCATGAAGAGGGATTCCATAGGAGTCAGTGGTGCACGGTCACCGTGAGCAAGGACAACTGCCTACAGGGCTGCGTTAGAGGGATCGTGGCAAAGCAAACCCGGGCGTTATCATCGCCCTTGACTCAGCGCTGGGGAGGCCACCTCTAGACTGGTGTGACTGGGGGAGAGGCTCCCTGTTCTAGAGGAATGGAGAGGAAAGGGAGAAGCTCCAAAGGAGATCTGCCAGGGTGGGCTTTGGGGCCTTTGTGGAGAGGCTGAAGGCCCGGGGCTCTTTCAGCCTGGCGCGGTGGAGGCTCAGAGCACTACAGCAGTCGCCTGCCCCTGCTTGAAGGAGAGTTTCCGAGATAATGGAGCTTTCCCTGGGAGTGGGAAGAGAAGGAAACCTCAGCAAAGTGCAGCTTGGAACGTTCAGACCGGAGCTGAGGAAAAGGACATCTCAGTCAAAGGGTGGTCTTGTGGTGTAAGAGGTCACCCGGAGGGAGTGTGGGTCAGCCTGTGGCTTTGTGTTTCAGGGAACAGGCAGTGAGTGTGGAGAGACCTCAGTGAAGGGGGGGGAATGCCGGGAGGAGAGCGAGGGAGGAAAGGAAGATGGATGTCACCAGCCTGGAGGGACAAAGGTGCATGAAGGGCCCAGCAGAAGCAAACCTGCAGCAGAGATGGCTGAGGGCTCTGCAGGGCTGAAAGGCCACACGAGACAGAGCTCTTTGTCCCCTTGCTCATGGCAGCTGCCTCTGCCATGGGGCCTACCAGGATAAACCTGATTTGAGGCTCTGGACTGTGTTTTCCTCCTCGCCCCTTCTTGGAGAGGCCAGGAGGTGCTGTGCAGTTTTCCTACACTTGGCATTGCTCCCCTCACACCCCCTGGCCCCAGGAAGAGCCCTGAGCCCCGCACGAGGGGCAGGATCTGGATTCCCAGGGCTGAGGGTCAGGGCTTGGACTTTCTGCTGCAGCAAACAAACCAAGGGTTTGGCAGCACTACAGCCTCCTGCACGGGGCCTTTGCCTGCCTGCAATCACAGCCTCCAATTATCTGCTCTAACGAGTCCCTGCAGAGGCTTTGTCAGTGCTGGCCCTCAGTGGGGCCAGTCAGGGCTTCAGGGTACTCTGGGATTGCTTCTGACTGGGACTTGCTGAGTAGTTTGCTCAGTCTCCTCTCACTCCCTGAGGATCATGGACATGGGGCCAAACGCACCACGGTGCTCATTAAAATACAGAACGTCCTCATGAGTCACTTCTCTTGCTGTCATTTTCTTCAAGCCTTCAAGACTTGTACAGCTAATTGAATTAATTCCAGAGTGTAGCTGAGAATGACGATTTCAAAGTGCACCTAATAAAAATCAATCTGTACTTTAAAGAGCACATTGTTTTACTTTACAGTTGAGAGAAGAGGCGATAGCAGCACTCTCTGATTGGTATTGGTGCAGAGCATCTCCTCAGGAGGTCTCCTGGACAGTCCCTTGGGGTCCAACACCGTACGGACAACCTGTGTCCTCACCTCCCGGCTCAGCATTGCTCTCCTCAGCCGCCTGGCACTCGCATCATTTCTCCTTACATCAGATTTCTCCTCTGATCTCTGCAGCGGGAGGTTACAGCTCCTTTGCACAATCTCCCACCTGCTCTCCTTAGAGAACCGGCTGCACACGGGCGCAGAAGGATTTCTGCTTTTCTCAAGCAAGGAAACGTCAAAAATAATCAAGTTTCATATCTAATAAACCACATCCCTCTCCCAGAAGGACAAGCTGTCTCCAGTGAGGCTGCCTTTCTACAAGGGTAATCTCAGGAGAAAGAGTTTAGGTTGGCAGATAGGAAAAGGTAGATATAAACCTAATGAAAGAGTTAGCGAAGGAGACAATCAGTCTCCTGAAAGACAGGCAAGCTTTTAACCACCTGAAGTTCAAAGCAGCAGCTCGCAAGCTGAGAGGAATCTGAATGAACCAAAAGGAAGGGCATGAGAACACTAAAGGGGAATGGAAAGGGCCTTTTTCTAGAGAGTTTGCATCTGAAAAGGTGACTTCAGAAAGGGTCATTCTATCGGAACAGGTGAAAAGACATAAAAGATTAAAGACATTAGATACCCCAGATAACAGTGGCAATGAGGTTTGTGGTGGTTTGACCTTGGCTAAATGCCAGTTACCCCCCAAGTCGCTCTGTCCCTTCCCCCCCTTCGCCTTTATTCCTCAACAGGGCAAAGAGGGGATAGAAAATAGGACAGGGGAAAAACACCCCAAAACACCCTTATGGGTAAAACAAAAGCAGTTTTAATAGAAGCAAAGCGAAGCAAAGGTCCGTGTGCGGAAGCAAAAAAAGGACCCAGATTTATTCTGTCCTTGCCATGGAGAGGCGCTGTGGGGCCGTCTCAGGAAGCGGGGCTCCCATACGCGGAGTGGTTGCCTCGGAGGAACAAGGGTGACCCCCCCTTCCCCCTTCCTCCCAGCTTTACACTGAGCAGACGTCACAGGGTCTGGAATGTCCCTTGGGTCAGCTGGGGTCAGCTGTCCTGGCTGTGTCCCCTCCCGAGATCTCGCCCACCCCGTCCCAGCGCAGCCCTGGTGCTGTGTAAGCACCACGCAGCAGTAGCCACCACACCAGGGTGCTGCCAACACCCTGCAGCTCCAGCAGAAACCACAGCACCGGGGGGCTTGTTTTGCTCAGCAGGGATACCAATTTAACTCAGACACCAGAGGGAAAAGAGCAGGCGTATTGTACTCAAAAGAACCACAGAAGGTAACAGAAAAAGACAGAAACCATACAGTAAGGAAAGACAGAACAGCGCGCGTAAACAAATAGGAAGGTACAGGGTAACGCATCAAACCATCCCTGCCTGAGAGAGAGAGAACGGTGATTCAGAAAGATCCATCCCCACTCATAGACGTTGCCATCCCCCATTCCCGCAGTCCCTGGCAGCCCCGGTTACACCGAGGGTTTGTTGAGCCTTTCCCTGCCAGGGGGAAATCCTACGCGGTGCCTCCACCCGTAGCTGAGGCCTCCAGAGTCGCTGGGAGCGGGTCCGGCCTTGCAGAGCCCAGAATCAGCAAGGCAGAAGAGCTGGCACCTTTGTTTGAAGCGGAAATATCTGCTTCCGTTCCCACGTTAGATTCTCCCAGAGCCGGGCCAGGGCTCAGGGGAGAAGCTCAGGGAGTTTCCCAGCTCATCGAATTGATTTATGGGCAAGGTCTCACGCCAGGTCACAGGGCCAGACAGCTGTCTCTGTGACCCTGTTACCTGGCCTGCACACAAGGGAAGATCAGGAGAGAGATAGGTATATATTTAGCATAAACACGTTCAGTCCAATCCCTACTAATCCAATGGCTGTCAGCTATAAAATAGACAGGATTGATCTAAGGATTGACTCTGGCTTGGGCCTATTGTCCAGGCCCGAGCACTTCCATCTGTTCTCTTGCCTATACGTAAGGAAAAATAAGGAGATCTATATATTCAGGACAAACATATTTAGTACAATAGCTGTTAGCACAATGGTTGTCAGCTGTCAAACACACAGGATCCATCTAGAGGCCAACTCTGGCAGCGATGGCCTTTACAAAGGGCGCGTGGAGCGACCGCTCAGCTCAACACCCGCAGAGCAGCAACCGCAGCCCCGCGGCCGAGCCGCCCTCTGCGCTCGCCAACAGCCCCCGGTGCCGAGGGCCGGGCGGGGCAGGGGATGGAGAGGCCCCGGTCCAGGCCCCTCGGCGGCCCCGGCACGGTTCCGGCCCCCGGCCCTGACCGCGGCCCCTGACCTTGTCCGCCCAGAGTCGTGGCGGCGGGAGCAGAGCGACGGCCCCAGAGCGACCCGGGACGGTGCCGGGGCTGGGGCGGGGTCCCTCAGGCAGCCGTTCCCGCAGGAGGCAGCTCGCTCGGCCGCAGCAGGGCCAGGCTGCGGGGTGCTGTGAGCCCGCTACAGGCCCTGCCCCAGCCCTGCTGAGCGTGGGGCTGCTCAGCCCAAGGCCCTGCTCTGGGGAGGTTCCTCTCACCCTCTGGTTTATGGAGCCCTGCACCAGCCTTCCTGCTTGGCCCTGACTGTGCCTGAGGAGGGAGCGCTCTAGAAGAAAGTCTGTCCCTTTAAGCCCCTCTCCAGGGGAAGGAATTCTTCCCCCCAGCCTTGATTCCAGTGTTGGGGCAGGGGCTGTGTCCCGGGGCCTGAAGACTTAAGAGCCTTCGTCCCCTTCAGCCCTGCGGCCTTGGAGAAATCCGCTCCCTTCTGCCCTGACCGGGGTCCTGTGCAGAAAAGGCCTGTGGGGGCCGAGGGGCTCCCGCCCCTTCTCAGGGGGATCCAGTGGCAGGACAGCAGACAACGGGCACAAATGGAACTAAAGGAACCTCTCTCGCGCTGAGTGCGGTGCAAAACTCGTCTTTATTTGGAGGGAGGGGAGGCCCTGGGACAGTTGCCCAGAGGGGTTCTGGAGGGTCCGTCCTGCGAGCTGCGAGCAGCAGCGGGGTGACTGTGCCACTGCCGCCGTCCACGTGCCGCACAACCGCCCCCTCGAGGCCTTCTGCGTCCCCGGGCTGGTTGCGCTGCCGCGGCAGCTCCCGCTCAGGGGCTCAGCGCTGCGTGTCCCCCCTTGGCAGGTTGGGCTACCAGCCCCTACGCCCGGCAGCGCTGCGGGACCTGCGCCGGGACCGGCTACTTGCCGCTCCCGGTCGTCCAGAGGTGTCGCGGGTTCCCAGCTGGCGACGGGATCTTCTCCCAGCAGCAGCTGGGGTTTTCCCGTTGCGCCTTAGAGCTTGGCCCTCTTCCCTGTCCATCCTCCTTCGCCGCTCCCACTGCTCTGGGCCCCAGGTGCCGTGGGACTGGCTCCTCGTGGAGCAGATGCTGTTGGCACTGCCGCCCCTGCTCCCGCTCCTCGGCGTGGTCGAGAAGTCAAAGGCCACGGTGCCTGCGTGCCCAGTGGGGACCTCCCGGCCCCGCCTGGGAGACCTGCTCTGGACACTGTCCCTGCCACCGGGATGTTCCCTGTCCGCCCGCCGCCGAAGTTGTCTGCGCTGGGCAACCGGAGACGCCCAGTGAACGTGGCGCTCGGTGCTGCGGGACCGGCTCCTGCTCCTGGGGGTGTCGTAGCCCCGGGCGTGCTGCGTCTCCTGGCTCAGCTGCGGGAAGACCTGCCGGAAGACGTGGCGGCACTTGGGGCAGGTGATGTGGCTGCGGGCCCACTCCTGTATGCAGGACAGCAAGGAGAGGCAGGGCCCGCACCCGCTCCCGCAGGCCTGGGGCGCCTGCCTGGTGCTGCCAGCACAGCACGAGGGGCCCTGTTCTGCCAAGTGCTTCTCCTCCGATGGCATCTTGCACTGCAAACGAGAGACAAAGCTCGTCACCTTCAGCAGAACTGCTCAAGAGGCGCCTGCTCTGCCCGGGGGCTGTGCCGGTGCTGCCACCAATGCCAGGGACTGTCCTGGGGCAGACGAGTGACACCGGGGGCATCTCTGTGTGCTCCTGCTCTGCGGGCAGGGCAGTGACCTCTCCGCCATGAGCAGGCAGGAGCTGGGAAGGCAGGAAAGCGGTTCCTGGCCTCGCCGCGATGGTGGCACGAGGGTGGGGGTGTGGCAGGTCGGGGCAGATCCCCCTCCGCGATGGGGGTCCCATCCGGTGCCCCCACCTGCTCTGATGCTGCTCTAGCGGGGTCAGTGACTCCCTGGTGACATCCAGGGCTCTTGGGCACCAAAGTGGGAAAAAAAAGCCCCATTTGGCAAGTCTGCTGTGCCCAGCGCTGGGCTGCCCAGTACGGGACAGACGTGGACATACTGGAGTCCAGCACAGGGCCACAGCGATGCCGAAGGGACGGGAGCATCTCTCCGGAGAGGAAGGGCGGAGAGAGCTGATGCTCAGGGGGGGTTACGTGCCTTGGCCGCACGCAGGACAAAACCTCCAGGGAGTTTTTCTCAACTCTCTCCATTGCCGGGCAGATCCAGAACCAACTCGAATCAAATCGAATGGTGCCGTTGGAAAGGGCCCACAATGCCCATCTAGTGCCACGGCCTGTGCCCGTCAGGGCTGACTGAAAGTCCAAAGTACTCACCTTGCCCCGACGGCTCCTCTCCTTCCTCTGGCTTCTCGAGCGCCCGGCCAAAGCGCTGCCCTCCTCGGGGCAGGGCAGTGCCTGAGCTCTGCGACACGTGCAGGCAGGAGCTGGGAAGGCAGGAAAGCGGTTCCTGGCCTGGCCGCGATGGCAGCCCCAGCCGGTGCGCAGCAGCCTGCCTGAAGCTGTGGAGCTCCTGCCCTGGGCGGCTGCTTTTATACTGGGGACCAGCGGCGAGGGGGCGTGATGCGGGGCCAGGGGCTGTGACATCACAGAGGTGTCCCCGCCGCGGGGCTGTGACCTCACAGAGGTGTCCCCGCCGCGGGGCTGTGACCTCACAGATGTGTCACTGTGACGCACGTGCCACCACCCCGCGTGTCTCTGTGTGGGTGCCGGACTCTGCGCCGCGAGCGACAGCGGCCATCTCCTCGGCCTCGGGCTCCTGGGACCGCCCGGCTCAGCACCCTCCAGCGCCGAGAGGAACGGGGCTGCTCGGGGCTGGGGGGGCCGCTCGGGGCCGGCAGTGGCAGGGCCCCCCCAGTCAGGTCCCTGTGCTCCGCGGTTCTGGAGATGGTGGCAGCGAGTGGCAGCACCGGAGCCACCTCAGGCCGCTGCGGGGAAGCCCCGGGACCCCGGCGGGACCTGGGCACCTCCTGACAATAGAAATAAAAGATTAAAATAATCAGGCGAGCTGTGTGCCAGGTTCCCATCGTGCTTTATCAGAAACGCTTGGCCTCAGCTGGGACGTGGGAGCCTGAATTTGGGCCCCAGGGCCTGTGCTCTGACGGTCCCCATCTGTGCTGGGTTGCATTTGATTTAGACCCAAAGACCCCAAAACGTGGCGGGAGGAGCTCCCTGAGAGGAGCAGGGAGCTGCACGCTGTGCTGCTCCGCGGTTATTGCGGGCTGGAGCTCCACGGCATGGGATTCACAGGCCGAAAAGAGGGGGGAAAGGAGCAGTGCTGATCCTCAGGAGGCGTCTTCTGGCAGAAAGCACCGAAAGACACCTGAGATTAAGCAAACAAACAAACAAGTCTCGCTGACTCTTCGTTTGGAACAAACGGCAAACCTGGCGGAGCCAGCAGGGTCCCCCCAGCCCTTTGGTCTCCCCCCACCTCTGGGTGGGCGCTGTCTTCAGGCAGGATGCAGAGGGGCGGGCGGGCCAGCGCAGGGGGCACCTTATTGCCCCCAGTTACCCTTGGGGGGCACATCCGCTCCCCGCATTTCCTACCTCACCTGCAGGGAGAAATTCATCCTCTACGGTGCAAGCGGTTGGATCCGTGGGGCTGAGCCACAAGTCCTTCATCCAATGAACAGCAAAGCAAGCAGAAGAAAAAAAAGAATTATCTATCTCGCCTTGGGCAGAGAGATTACCAAATGGCCATGTCCTGACCCAGCACTGGCAGCTACCAAGGTGCAATCAGGGCTGACACAGCGGATTTATTCCCATCTAGGTGTGAAAGCCGGGGCCAGCGGCTGGCAGGTGAGATCCACCGGGGTGTTGGGGTCTCACCAAAGCAACAAACTCCTCTGCTGCTGGCAAAGACATTTAATGACGTTTCCCCCTGTGCCCCCAGCTGTAAGACTCGCTCTCCCCTTTTATTGCCCTAAAGGGCACATCCCTGGCAAAAATGCCTCCCACTCTTTAAACAGACCTTGAACGTCAATCTGCAGGTTTCACCCTGCTCTAGACACCAGCTGGGCAAACCATAACTCAACAGCTCCCTCAGCAAAAGGGAAGGCGACACACGTGACAATTGCTCCCCTCACTTCTACAGGCCTTGCAGGTACCGGCCCCGTGGCTGCAGAGCCACCAAGTAGAAAGCCACAAAAAAGGGACGTTAATTTTGCAGCAAAAATACTGCTGAGGGCGTGCAGCGATCGGGGCGCTGGGGCAGAGCGCAGGAGGTTGGGGGTAGCGAGAAGAGGACCGTGATTTTCAGCCTCAGCCTCCCCCAGTAGCGCCTGAAGGGCTTCTGGGAGTGTTTGTCACAGGAGGGACGGCGTCCTCCTCGGCGGGGCACGGGGGCACGTACCCAGGCGTCGCAGCAGAGCCAGGGCGCCGTGCCGAAGGCCAGCACGGGGAGGAAGGTCACGATCTGCAGCACCGCACGGACAGCTCCGGGTCCCCTGGGCTGTCACCGGCCAGGCTCCCTCCTGCCGGGGGCAAGGACCCGAGTGAAGCTGCTCGGGGGCGTCTCACGGCGGGACAGTCCCAGCGACCCGCTCTCCCTGCGGGCAGGACACCTCACCCCACGGCCGGAGGAGCTGAACCCTCCCCACCGGGTTTTGATTCCTCGAGTGCCATCAGCAAACGTGGCTCAGACACCCGCCCCTGGCCCTGGCAGGACCAGATGTGCTGGGGATGACGTCTCAGGAGGTTCTCAATTTTAGCAGAACCTGCTCAAAAGGGATTTGTCCCCTGCAAAGCAAAGCACAGCACTGGGAAAATGCTGGACTTTCTGCCACCTCGATGTGCAAAGGTGAAGCGTCACGGGAAAATACTCCTGGAATTTGCATCCCTTCCAACGCACCGTGAAAAGTGGGGGAGAAGTGGATTATTGCTAACGAATCCATCCAAACAGGGAGTGGAAGGGGATTCCAGTTCCCTCTGAAACACCAGAGAGGGGCTTGGGAAGGACAGGAGAGGGTGGCATGGGACAGGCCAAGGGAAACAAAGCCCCCGGGGCTGGAGCGTCCTCAGGAGCCCTTGCTCAAAACGCGGCGCAGCTTCCCCCAGAAATGGCACAAGAACCCCAATGCCGAGGGCTCCCCCAGACCAACCCCCCATAACCCCCATATCCCCTCAGACCCCCATATCACCCCCAAAATTACTATACCCCCAAACCTCCTCGATATCCCCCAAATCACCCCAAAACCTCCCCATATTACCCCAAACCCTCCCATATGCCCCCAAATCCCCCCTAAACCCTCCATAGCTCCCCAAATCCCCACAAATCACCTCAAACCCCCCCTATAATCCCCAAACACCCATATCCTTTCAAAATACCGCTTATATCCCCGATAATCCCCAAAGCACATTTACCCGAAACCAACCCATTACCCCAAATCACTCCAAACCCCCATATTCCCCCAAATCACGCTAAAACACAACCATATCCCCCATATTATCCCAAAACCACACGTATCCTGCCAAACCACCCCAAAACGCCCACATCCCCTAAATCACCCCCAAACCTCCCCACAACCACCAAACCTCCCTATAGCACCCCAATCCCACTGATCCCCTCCAAACATCCTCTATATCCCACAAACCATCCCAAACCCCCATCCCCTGAATCACCCCAAAATCCCTCCCCATATCCCCCAAAATCTCCCATATCACCCCAAATACTCCCAAATCTCCTGAAAACCTGCCCCTATCCCCGCAACGCCCCATATTCCCACAAATCACCCCAAAATCCCCACATCCGTTAAACCCTCCATATCCCACCAAACCACACCAAACCCCCCCATATTCCCCAAAATCACCCCCCATCTCCCCCATACCCCCCAAAAAACCCCAAATCAACCCCCATAACCACCCAAATCACACCAAAAATTCCCCATATACCCCCATATCCCCATATCACCCCAAAACACATAATAACCCCCAAAATGCCCCAAAACACCCCCATATTCCCTCACACCCCCCATATCACCCCCAAACCTCCTCATATCTCTGCAAATCCCCCCTAAATCTCCCATATCACCCCAAATACTCCCAAATCACCTCAAAACCCGCCCATATTGTCCCGAACCCCACATATCCCCCAATAGCACCACATCCCGTTAAACCCTCCATATCCCACAAAACTACACCAAAACCCCCCATATTCCCCAAAATCACCCCCCCATCTCCTCAATACCCCCGATATCCATCCAAATCACACCAAAATCCCCCACATCCCCCAAATCACCCCCAAAATTCTCCACATCCCCATATCACCCCAAAACACATAATAACCCCCAAATCACCCCAAAACACCCCCATATTCCCTCACACCCCCCATATCACCCCAAACCTCCTCTATATCCCCCAAATCTCCTCAAAACCTCCCCATATCCCCCAAACCCCCCATATCCCCCTAAATCCTCCCTAAACCACATACATCTCCCCAAATCACCTCAAACCCTCCCCCTATCACTGCCAACCCCCCCGATCCTGTTGGGGAGTGAAGTTCCAATACCCCGGCGGTGCCACTGTCCTGGGCACTTGCCCGTGCTGTCCCACACCCCCAGCCTCTCAGAATTCTCCAGCCTTGGGGTAGATCTCTGGGTGATTCTCTTCAATAGCTGCTTAACCCTGAACACAGCCTGAACCCTGCAGGAACACGCGGGCTCCCAGCAAGAAGATGACAGTGTCAGGCTCAGCATTCCGAGGGTGTTCACAACTCCCCAAATTCTCAAACACAACTGTGAGTAGCCTCAGGACCGACGACTTCATCGCGCCATCAATCAGTGTGACGCAGTTCAGCCAAACGAAAAATCCTAATCCGACTCCCACGGGTGGTCAACAGCAGCACGGGGACTACATACAGCAAGTGAGGAGAGGGAATTTTAAGGCGCCAAGCGACGGACATTGTGCCCAGCAATTGATCAGCCAATGTAATGAATGCTTCTAGCAAAGGGCTATGACACCCTGACCCGATCTGCCGTTATCTCGACCCTGCGAGCCCCTCGCTGGGCCCCAAAATAAAACAGTAACAGAAAGTACCAACGGGTGATGCCCAAGGCGACTGCTCAGCACCCACCGACCGATACCCAGCCCGCTCCCGGCCAGCGACCCCGACAGAACGCAGACCCTGCCACTGCAAAGCTGGAAGCAGGAGAGAACGCACCTGCTGTATATCCTGAGCATAACGTCACGGGAGGGGGAACACTCCAATGGCCACTCTGGGCCTGGCACTCCGGCTCTGCCCCTCCCAGCTCGAGAACAGTAACTCTATCCCAGCTGAAACCAGGACACTCTTGTAGCAGATTAAAGCTCCTCTCTGAGTGCGGGAGAGAACTGGACACGGGCGAGCAAGCGCCTCAGGTGACCGCCAGGGAGAGACGGGGCAGGCTGGAGTGTTTCTGTCGGGACCAAAGCAGAAGGCCCGGGGGCTGTGCCGGGGTGTGTGAACCCTCTGGGACGAGCCTGAGGGTACAGGAAGGTCCTGAGGGGACATGATGGGGGCTGGGGGCACTCCGAGAGCAGCCATGGCCCATGGTCCCCACCCCCCGCAGCGGAACCCTGCCCCACCCGGCCTGGGTGACGGGTCACTATGTGACCCCCCTTGGTGACACGTCTCCGTGTCACCCCCGGCACCGTATCTGAGCAGCGCAGCCCCGCAGGCTCTGACAAGACGGGGAAGGGACAGGGCGGGAGCGCAGTGAGGACACTCCTGAGCACAGCCCACGTCTTCCCCACCGCCCCCGGCGTTTAAGCTGAACCCCTCCACGGTCCCTCAACCACTTTCCTCCATTTGTGAGGATGGCAGAGGATGGCCCCCCAGTGCCCTCCAGTCCCCTCCCAGCACCCCTTCTGGTGACCCTCATCCCCCTCCCAGTTCCTCCCAGTACTCCCAAGACCACCTGGAGTGCCTCCCTGTTGGAGAACGGCTTGCAGAGAGCAAGGCCGTGGGTCTGTGCAGGAGCTGGTCACAGCCGCCTGAGGTAAACAGAGGAAAAACCCCGGGTACAGTTATGCTGACAACAGACTGTTATGTTAACAGAGAGAGAAACTGAGGTACACAACGGCCTTGATGGTAAAAACAACCTTGGGAAAGGAGGCAGGCCAGAAGAGGGAAGATGTTGTGACATGTCTGAGATGCCACAAGGGGCTGGGATTTTATAATGTGGCCTTTTACATGTACCCAATAGATCTGTGAGTAGTGTGCATGGTTAGTGTAGAGCGCTTATATAAGGGGTGATTTCTCTCAATAAAGTTGAAGCTTGCTCTATCGTTCACGTTGAATCGGCTGCTTGCTTCCTCCGCCCGCCGCAAGTGGCGCCCTGAGCAGGGTTACCCGATCCCTGCTTTTCCACCGGACGGAACCCGGGAAGCGGCGGATGGACTCGGAGTAGGAAGGCAACGCTGCCACCTCCTCAGCGCCAGCTGCAGGTGTTCACTCCGAGAAGGGCGACCCCGGAAAGGCCGCAGTAGGGACTTACCCAGGAAAGGCCAAGGAATTAAGGAATTAAGGAATTAAGGAATTAAGGAATTAACGAATTAACGAATTAAGGAACCTGGTCGTTGGCTACTTGATCGGATGTTAAAGAAGGTTGTTAAGCTACACGGTCCAGCATTTTAAGGAATTTAAGGAATTTTCGCCCGGGCAGGAATATTTGAACGCGAGGTAGTCCTTAAACTTTTTCCTTTTAAGAAAAACGGGGAATAAGTCCAATAAAAGACTTAGCTGTGCTGATTGGTCTGGGCAAGGCTAAGGGACACTTTAAAGAGCCAAATTTATTGTTTGACGGATCAGAATGGTGTGATAATCTTTTAGACCCTGATGCTGTAAAACCTGAAAAAAGAATCTGGACTGTCTGGTCTGTGTCCTCCTTTAATTGGGGATGATCCATAGATAAAACTGAGGCGAAAAAAACGTAAAAGTGAGGTGAAAAAACTTTGGCGCAAGGGAATATGGACATGGCAAGAAAAATTCTTACTCCTGTAAGCTATGAGCCGAGTCATCAGCCACATTGGGAGGAACGGCATTTTTCTGTTATTAAAGATTTAGAGAAAAGCATTAATAAGAACGGGCTGCAAATCCTCAGACTACACCAGCTGTACTGGAGGCGATGGCTCAGGGATATCGATTGGCCCCATAAAAATTGGCTAACGCTTTTAAGAAAAAAACGGCATTCACGCCGGCACAGTGCTCTATCTGAAAAAACGAGCGTGTACATCTCTGTGCTCGGCGTTCGGAGCTGGCGGCGGCGGCCCGGGGCCTCCCCGACCCCCTCCGCCGCGAAGCGGATGCCTGCGGCTGAGCCCGGCGCCGCGCTCTCGGCACACACACACCCCCCCCGCCCGCTGGGTCATCGGTTGGTTTGGGCTCAGTGTTCTAAGTTACATGTGAAACACCTCCTCTAGCAGGAGGCAGTAATTCTGTGTTGGTTGTTGTTTGGAATTTAGGTGCACGCTCTGCGGGGAGAGTGCCCCTCTGAACCATCTGCCTAAGGGAAATATTGTCAAAAGGTCATCTGCAACCTGACGGGGGTTGTTTGTTTACCAGGGGTCGTAGATGCTGATTAGGAAGAGAAAAATCAATATTATGGCCTGTACCCCTGTGTTCAGTAACAAAAAAGTAAAACATTGTTCAGTTTGTTAAAGAAGCTGCAATTACTCAGGATTTGGATCAGCAGGTACCCCTTAAATATTTTTGGACTAAAACAGTAACACAAGGTTAACTTCTGGTAAAATGTACTCTTGTTAAAGCTAAAAAATCTGTCGAGCTGACAGGCATTTAGATGCTGGTGCAGATGTGACCATAATATCTGTGAGCAGATTGGCTGTTGGCTCCGGTACCTCAAATGCTGTTCAGGGTTGGTGTCATGCTGCAGCAATTCAAAGCAAGGCTCTCATTCATGTGAGGGGCCCAGAAAACCGGGTAGCAAATATTCATCCATTTCTATTGGAAACCCCTATTGCATTTTGGGGTCATGACTGTATGACTCAATGAGGAACTCAAATTGGGTCAAATTTGTCTTAATCACCGCTGCAGCACGACCCACCCTGAAACCCCCCTGACACTCACCTTGTGAACCGAATCACCTGTGTGTATTGTCCTGCGACAACTTAAAACTGCTATTAAGACTTTAAAAGATTTACAGACACTGTTGGGAACCATAAATTGGATACAGCCGTCGTGGGCCTAACTCATGATGATCTGCATAGCTTATCTGATATTTTCTGGAAAGATCCTTCACTGACATCACCCGAAGCACTCACAGAGAAGGCAAAACAAGATCTTCACCATATAGCTAACAAGCATCACAAGTACACTGCATTCCCCCACAGGACAAACCATCGTAGAAAGAACACGCTAAACCTTGAAAGTGCTTTTGCAAAAACAAAAGGGGGGAGAGATCTTGGCTCCAGGTCAACCATTTGCTCTGCTGTAAAACACATGCATTTTTTCCACCAGAATGTCAGAGCAGTACAAAAACAGTTTTCTTTATCAAGGCATCCAGCTAAAAACATCCCTGCAACTTGCCCTGAATACCAGACAGACTCCATCTCTTCAAACCTTTTAAACATTGCCCTGTCTCGCAGGTGCCACCAGTATTGTGTCACTTCTCATCACAGATACCAGATCAACAAGAAGTCCAGAGCAAAGCTCAAGTGTTAACAAAACCCTAGAAAGGGGGAACTGGGAAGGACCAGTTCCTTTAATACCCTGGGGAAGAGGTGATGCTGGTGTCTGCACAGGTCTCATCTCCGATGGTCACCGACAGGGTGTGTGCAACCACAGCTGAGGGTGAGAGGCAGCCAGCACTCAGGATCCAGCTGTGGGTGCTGTGGGTGCCCCTGTGCCGACAGTTTGCGGTCTCTTCGACTGATCATTTCAGCAGAATGTCTGGGTAATGTTTGTTACTGCAACAGGACAAACTACACTACAGCTGCCAATTCTTTTGGGAGAAAATGCTAACAGTAATTGTAACTCCTTAATGAAATATCTAGGCTTACTAGTCACTTGTGCAAAATGTAGTTTAGATAAAATATAGTTATTAATAAGGATAAGATGCTGTAAGACTGTATGTATTCCACTTCCTTTGTTTAGTAATATTAAGAATTAAGAGCTCAAGTGTTTAACCTTATTAGAAACTCCCTTGGTTTTCCCCCTGGAGTACTGGCCAGGCTCCAGGTGGAACCCAACAGGAGGATGAAATCAGATGTTTCCGCTCAAAGCAAGTTGCCAGTTATTTTGGCCTGTTACTTTAAAGGCCGGACCTGCTTGCAGCGACGTTGGATGCCTCACCTACGGAGGGACACATCACGTAGGGTTTCCAGTTTGTGAGGAAGGGCACTCTGAATTCTCGCTGCATCCAGGGTTCCCCAGCAATTGCGGATCTGAATGTTAGTACCGTATTTTCCTTACTGTTTATTTTTGTACTATTTAGTCATATCCCTTAAATATGGATAGTGAAATTAGTCTACTCTTTTTAATTAGAACCATTCTAAGTATGCTGTGTTTTGAAGTTTGTCTAACCCTTAATGGATACAGCTCTCAAACAAGTCTTGCAGGTGCCGCAGCAAAACAAAGAAAGGGGAGGGCTGGAAGGCATCGGCCTCACACAGCTCCTGACAAACAGCGAAGCTTTGATGAAGAACAGGCCTCGTAAGATAGATAAGAAACTGCAGAGTTGTGCCAAGGTGGCAGGGAAAGATCAACCAGGACAGTAGGCATTTTGCCTGGGCTTAGCAACTGCTGCCGACCCATCCCAGCCCTGTTTGGTATGCCAGTTGTACTGGTCATTATGGTTGGTATAATCAGACAGTCTGGCTGAGATGGCAAGATGTGACTCCTTCAGCAGTACCGGTGAATAGCACTAGGTTTTGTAGTGGTGTTTATACAATGAGTTTACATCTTGAAGAAGGAAGAGGGTTTAATAATGATTTGACTAAAAGGTTACCAATTATTAGATGGTTAAAAAATTTTTGTTTTTACATGAAATAACAGTTTAAATTGTCATTGTAATCCTTTTAATGGTATTAACCTGTGTGGAAGTGTTTTATGAGAACGATGGACTGAACAATAAAAGGGGTCTGGATCACTCAAAAACAAAAAGGGGGATCTGTGGAATGCCTGGGAAACAGCAGACATGTCATGAGTGATCCAGACTGAGTGGCATCACTGTCATCAGGCTGTAGCTGTTGGGAAGAACACCGGCAAGGCCGAGAGGATGAGAAACTGCGTGAGTAGCAAAGAAATAAGGATGCCGGGCTGTGGGAAATAAGATGTTTGCCTAACAGAAGAACTACGTGTGAACACCGTAACGGGACCAACCATAGAGGGCGTGAAGGCTTGTGGGCAGTAGTATAGAACCAATCCTAGTTTGTTTGCTTTCATGTGATTGCTCTTCGATAGTATGTGGGATGCTCTGTACTCGATAAGGTACCTTCGACAGTTTAAGGCGTGCTGTATTACAGAGTCGAGCTGCCATAGACTTTATTTTACTTGCCCAGGGGCATAGATGTAAAGATTTTGATGGGATGTGTTGTTTTAATCTGCCTGACCACAGTCAATTAATTCAAAACCAATTACAATGGATGAAGCAACGTTTACAAAAAACACAAGTGGTTGTCAATCCTTGAGACAAATGGTTACAATCACTGTTTGGTCTGTCCCTATGGCTACAAGGTCTGTTACAAGAAGGATTGCGGTGATTAGGAATAGTACTATTGATTGTAGTAATTATTAAAATAGCATATAGTTGTATGATGAGAAATATTAGTAAATTTATGCTTGTGCAGCCTGCACAAAAAGAAAAAGGGGGAATTGTTGGAGAACGGCTTGCAGAGAGCAAGGCCATGGGTCTGTGCAGGAGCTGGTCACAGCCGCCTGAGGTAAACAGAGGAAAAAACCCCGGGTACAGTTATGCTGACAACAGACTGTTATGTTAACAGAGAGAGAAACTGAGGTACACAACGGCCTTGATGGTAAAAACAACCTTGGGAAAGGAGGCAGGCCAGAAGAGGGAAGATGTTGTGACATGTCTGAGATGCCACAAGGGGCTGGGATTTTATAATGTGGCCTTTTACATGTACCCAATAGATCTGTGAGTAGTGTGCATGGTTAGTGTAGAGCGCTTATATAAGGGGTGATTTCTCTCAATAAAGTTGAAGCTTGCTCTATCGTTCACGTTGAATCGGCTGCTTGCTTCCTCCGCCCGCCGCACCTCCCAGCACTGCTACTGGAGTTAGTCAGGGCTGACACGCTCAGGGTACACCTGAGGCAGCAGCATCTGCTGAGGGGGCACACACCGAGGCGGGGGGTCAGGTACCCCTGGGACCCTCAGGGACCCCAAATTACCCCTGTGGCCTCTCCAAACACCATTTACACCCTCCCCCCCTGCCCTGGTCCCTCCAAAACCCCCTTACCCCCCGCCCAGATCCCACTGGCCCCCATTTTTCCCCCAGGAACCTACCGGCCTCCCCTTCTCCCCCTCCTCCTCCAGGCCGTGGGGCACCTGATGGGGAACGGCTGCGCCTCCTCCTCTGCCCCTCGGCGTCAGGAGCTGAACACCAGCCGGGTCCCCGCTGCCCGCGCAGCCTCTGCACCCGCTCACAGCCGTGATGCTCCTCCTGCTCGGAGCGCAGGAGGGATCTGCCCCAAGGAAATACCCAAGAAATGGGCTTGTTTTAAGAAATCCCGTGGCCGTGAGCGTCTGGGCAGCACGGTGTTGGGGAACGTCACCCCTTGGCTCCAGCTCCGCTCTGCAACAAACAGATGAAGTTTGTGGTTGAACTGACGTTTGCAGCGGTTACACTCAGAGCTTTAGTGCCTCCTCCCCTTCTCCCTCTTCTCCCGGTGGTCCCCACACCCCTCCTCCCCGGCTCCTCTCCCACGGCCCCGACCACCTCTGTCCCTGCTCCAAAGGCCGCCGCTGAAATCAGCTGTTCCATCCCCGGGTCGGGCTTTTCCTGGCGGGGATCAACCCACCACAGCCGGGCGCCTTCTCTCCCCGGGGAAGGCACAAACCAAAGCAATCCTACCGGGAACGACCAGAGCACCAGGAGGAAAGGGTCTCTGAAATTCAGTGACGTCTGAAAATCTCGACGACGTCTCTGTCCCCAAAATGAACAGCCATGGCCCATGGTCCCCACCCCCCACAGCGGAACCCTGCCCCACCTGGCCTGGGTGACGGGTCACTATGTGACCCCCCTTGGTGACACGTCTCCGTGTCACCCCCGGCACCGTATCTGAGCAGCGCAGCCCCGCAGGGTCTGACAAGACGGGGAAGGGACAGGGCTCAGGGAGTTTCCCAGCTCATCGAATTGATTTATGGGCAAGGTCTCACGCCAGGTCACAGGGCCAGACAGCTGTCTCTGTGACCCTGTTACCTGGCCTGCACACAAGGGAAGATCAGGAGAGAGATAGGTATATATTTAGCATAAACACGTTCAGTCCAATCCCTACTAATCCAATGGCTGTCAGCTATAAAATAGACAGGATTGATCTAAGGATTGACTCTGGCTTGGGCCTATTGTCCAGGCCCGAGCACTTCCATCTGTTCTCTTGCCTATACGTAAGGAAAAATAAGGAGATCTATATATTCAGGACAAACATATTTAGTACAATAGCTGTTAGCACAATGGTTGTCAGCTGTCAAACACACAGGATCCATCTAGAGGCCACTCTGGCAGCGATGGCCTTTACAAAGGGCGCGTGGAGCGACCGCTCAGCTCAACACCCGCAGAGCAGCAACCGCAGCCCCGCGGCCGAGCCGCCCTCTGCGCTCGCCGACAGCCCCCGGTGCCGAGGGCCGGGCGGGGCAGGGGATGGAGAGGCCCCGGTCCCGGCCCCTCGGCGGCCCCGGCACGGTTCCGGCCCGCGGCCCTGACCGCGGCCCCTGACCTTGTCCGCCCAGAGTCGTGGCGGCGGGAGCAGAGCGACGGCCCCAGAGCGACCCGGGACGGTGCCGGGGCTGGGGCGGGGTCCCTCAGGCAGCCGTTCCCGCAGGAGGCAGCTCGCTCGGCCGCAGCAGGGCCAGGCTGCGGGGTGCTGTGAGCCCGCTACAGGCCCTGCCCCAGCCCTGCTGAGCGTGGGGCTGCTCAGCCCAAGGCCCTGCTCTGGGGAGGTTCCTCTCACCCTCTGGTTTATGGAGCCCTGCACCAGCCTTCCTGCTTGGCCCTGACTGTGCCTGAGGAGGGAGCGCTCTAGAAGAAAGTCTGTCCCTTTAAGCCCCTCTCCAGGGGAAGGAATTCTTCCCCCCAGCCTTGATTCCAGTGTTGGGGCAGGGGCTGTGTCCCGGGGCCTGAAGACTTAAGAGCCTTCGTCCCCTTCAGCCCTGCGGCCTTGGAGAAATCCGCTCCCTTCTGCCCTGACCGGGGTCCTGTGCAGAAAAGGCCTGTGGGGGCCGAGGGGCTCCCGCCCCTTCTCAGGGGGATCCAGTGGCAGGACAGCAGACAACGGGCACAAATGGAACTAAAGGAACCTCTCTCGCGCTGAGTGCGGTGCAAAACTCGTCTTTATTTGGAGGGAGGGGAGGCCCTGGCACAGGTTGCCCAGAGGGGTTCTGGAGGGTCCGTCCTGCGAGCTGCGAGCAGCAGCGGGGTGACTGTGCCACTGCCGCCGTCCACGTGCCGCACAACCACCCCCTCGAGGACTTCTGCATCCCCGGGCTGGTTGCGCTGCCCCGGCAGCTCCCGCTCAGGGGCTCAGCGCTGCGTGTCCCCCCCTTGGCCCAGCCCCTACGCCCGGCAGCGCTGCAGGACCTGCGCCGGGACCGGCTCCTTGCCGCTCACCGTCGTCCGGAGGAGTCTCGGGTTCTCAGCTGGCGACGGGATCTTCTCCCAGCAGCAGCTGGGGTTTTCCCGTTGCGCCTTAGGGCTTGGCCCTCTTCCATATCCATGCTCCTTCGGCGCTCCCGCTGCTCTGAGCCCCAGGTGCCGCGGGACTGGCTCCTTGTGGAGCAGCTGCTGCTGCTGCTGCTCCTGCTCCCGCTCCTCTGCCTGGCCGTGGAGTCATGGTCTGCGGTGCCTGGTTGCCCAGTGGGGACCTCCCGGTCCTGCCTGGGAGACCTGCTCCGGACACTGTCCCTGCCACCGGGATGCTCCCTGTCTGCCCTCCGCCGATGTCTGCGCGGGGCCCACGGAGACGCCCAGTGAACGTGGCGCTCGGTGCTGCGGGACCGGCTCCTGCTCCTGGGGGTGTCGTAGCCCCGGGCGTGCTGCGTCTCCTGGCTCAGCTGCGGGAAGACCTGCCGGAAGACGTGGCGGCACTTGGGGCAGGTGATGTGGTTGCGGGCCCACTCCTGTATGCAGGACAGCAAGGAGAGGCAGGGCCCGCACCCGCTCCCGCAGGCCTGGGGCGCCTGCCTGGTGCTGCCAGCACAGCACGAGGGGCCCTGTTCTGCCAAGTGCTTCTCCCCCGATGGCATCTTGCACTGCAAACGAGAGACAAAGCTCGTCAGCTTCAGAAGAACTGCTCAAGAGGCGCCTGCTCTGCCCGGGGGCTGTGCCGGTGCTGCCACCAATGCCAGGGACTGTCCTGGGGCAGACGAGTGACACCGGGGGCATCTCTGTGTGCTCCTGCTCTGCGGGCAGGGCAGTGACCTCTCCGCCATGAGCAGGCAGGAGCTGGGAAGGCAGGAAAGCGGTTCCTGGCCTCGCCGCGATGGTGGCACGAGGGTGGGGGTGTGGCAGGTCGGGGCAGATCCCCCTCCGCGATGGGGGTCCCATCCGGTGCCCCCACCTGCTCTGATGCTGCTCTAGCGGGGTCAGTGACTCCCTGGTGACATCCAGGGCTCTTGGGCACCAAAGTGGGAAAAAAAAGCCCCATTTGGCAAGTCTGCTGTGCCCAGCGCTGGGCTGCCCAGTACGGGACAGACGTGGACATACTGGAGTCCAGCACAGGGCCACAGCGATGCCGAAGGGACGGGAGCATCTCTCCGGAGAGGAAGGGCGGAGAGAGCTGATGCTCAGGGGGGGTTACGTGCCTTGGCCGCACGCAGGACAAAACCTCCAGGGAGTTTTTCTCAACTCTCTCCATTGCCGGGCAGATCCAGAACCGACTCGAATCAAATCGAATGGTGCCGTTGGAAAGGGCCCACAATGCCCATCTAGTGCCACGGCCTGTGCCCGTCAGGGCTGACTGAAAGTCCAAACTACTCACCTTGCCCCGACGGCTCCTCTCCTTCCTCTGGCTTCTCGAGCGCCCGGCCAAAGCGCTGCCCTCCTCGGGGCAGGGCAGTGCCTGAGCTCTGCGACACGTGCAGGCAGGAGCTGGGAAGGCAGGAAAGCGGTTCCTGGCCTGGCCGCGATGGCAGCCCCAGCCGGTGCGCAGCAGCCTGCCTGAAGCTGTGGAGCTCCTGCCCTGGGCGGCTGCTTTTATACTGGGGACCAGCAGCGAGGGGGCGTGATGCGGGGCCAGGGGCTGTGACCTCACAGAGGTGTCCCCGCCGCAGGGCTGTGACCTCACAGAGGTGTCACTGTGACGCACGTGCCACCACCCCGCGTGTCTCTGTGTGGGGGCTGGACTCTGCGCCGCGAGCGACAGCGGCCATCTCCTCGGCCTCGGGCTCCTGGGACCGCCCGGCTCAGCACCCTCCAGCGCCGAGAGGAACGGGGCTGCTCGGGGCTGGGGGGGCCGCTCGGGGCCGGCGGTGGCAGGGCCCCCCCAGGCAGGTCCCTGTGCTCCGCGGTTCTGGAGATGGTGGCAGCGAGTGGCAGCACCGGAGCCACCTCAGGCCGCTGCGGGGAAGCCCTGGGACCCCGGCGGGACCTGGGCACCTCCCGACAATAGAAATAAAAGATTAAAATAATCAGGCGAGCTGTGTGCCAGGTTCCCATCGTGCTTTATCAGAAAGGCTTGGCCTCAGCTGGGACGTGGGAGCCTGAATTTGGGCCCCAGGGCCTGTGCTCTGACGGTCCCCATCTGTGCTGGGTTGCATTTGATTTGGACCCAAAGACCCCAAAACGTGGCGGGAGGAGCTCCCTGAGAGGAGCAGGGAGCTGCACGCTGTGCTGCTCCGCGGTTATTGCGGGCTGGAGCTCCACGGCATGGGATTCACAGGCCGAAAAGAGGGGGGAAAGGAGCAGTGCTGATCCTCAGGAGGCGTCTTCTGGCAGAAAGCACCGAAAGACACCTGTGATTAAGCAAACAAACAAACAAGTCTCGCTGACTCTTCGTTTGGAACAAACGGCAAACCTGGCGGAGCCAGCAGGGTCCCCCCAGCCCTTTGGTCTCCCCCCACCTCTGGGTGGGCGCTGTCTTCAGGCAGGATGCAGAGGGGCGGGCGGGCCAGCGCAGGGGGCACCTTATTGCCCCCAGTTACCCTTGGGGGGCACATTCGCTCCCCGCATTTCCTACCTCATCTGCAAGGAGAAATTCATCCTCTACGGTGCAAGCGGTTGGATCCGTGGGGCTGAGCCACAAGTCCTTCATCCAATGAACAGCAAAGCAAGCAGAAGAAAAAAAAAGAATTATCTATCTCGCCTTGGGCAGAGAGATTACCAAATGGCCATGTCCTGACCCAGCACTGGCAGCTACCAAGGTGCAATCAGGGCTGACACAGCGGATTTATTCCCATCTAGGTGTGAAAGCCGGGGCCAGCGGCTGGCAGGTGAGATCCACCGGGGTGTTGGGGTCTCACCAAAGCAACAAACTCCTCTGCTGCTGGCAAAGACATTTAATGACGTTTCCCCCTGTGCCCCCAGCTGTAAGACTCGCTCTCCCCTTTTATTGCCCTAAAGGGCACATCCCTGGCAAAAATGCCTCCCACTCTTTAAACAGACCTTGAACGTCAATCTGCAGGTTTCACCCTGCTCTAGACACCAGCTGGGCAAACCATAACTCAACAGCTCCCTCAGCAAAAGGGAAGGCGACACACGTGACAATTGCTCCCCTCACTTCTACAGGCCTTGCAGGTACCGGCCCCGTGGCTGCAGAGCCACCAAGTAGAAAGCCACAAAAAAGGGACGTTAATTTTGCAGCAAAAATACTGCTGAGGGCGTGCAGCGATCGGGGCGCTGGGGCAGAGCGCAGGAGGTTGGGGGTAGCGAGAAGAGGACCGTGATTTTCAGCCTCAGCCTCCCCCAGTAGCGCCTGAAGGGCTTCTGGGAGTGTTTGTCACAGGAGGGACGGCGTCCTCCTCGGCGGGGCACGGGGGCACGTACCCAGGCGTCGCAGCAGAGCCAGGGCGCCGTGCCGAAGGCCAGCACGGGGAGGAAGGTCACGATCTGCAGCACCGCACGGACAGCTCCGGGTCCCCTGGGCTGTCACCGGCCAGGCTCCCTCCTGCCGGGGGCAAGGACCCGAGTGAAGCTGCTCGGGGGCGTCTCACGGCGGGACAGTCCCAGCGACCCGCTCTCCCTGCGGGCAGGACACCTCACCCCACGGCGGAGGAGCTGAACCCTCCCCACCGGGTTTTGATTCCTCGAGTGCCATCAGCAAACGTGGCTCAGACACCCGCCCCTGGCCCTGGCAGGACCAGATGTGCTGGGGATGACGTCTCAGGAGGTTCTCAATTTTAGCAGAACCTGCTCAAAAGGGATTTGTCTCCTGCAAAGCAAAGCACAGCACTGGGAAAATGCTGGACTTTCTGCCACCTCGATGTGCAAAGGTGAAGCGTCACGGGAAAATACTCCTGGAATTTGCATCCCTTCCAACGCACCGTGAAAAGTGGGGGAGAAGTGGATTATTGCTAACGAATCCATCCAAACAGGGAGTGGAAGGGGATTCCAGTTCCCTCTGAAACACCAGAGAGGGGCTTGGGAAGGACAGGAGAGGGTGGCATGGGACAGGCCAAGGGAAACAAAGCCCCCGGGGCTGGAGCGTCCTCAGGAGCCCTTGCTCAAAACGCGGCGCAGCTTCCCCCAGAAATGGCACAAGAACCCCAATGCCGAGGGCTCCCCCAGACCAACCCCCCATAACCCCCATATCCCCTCAGACCCCCATATCACCCCCAAAATTACTATACCCCCAAACCTCCTCGATATCCCCCAAATCACCCCAAAACCTCCCCATATTACCCCAAACCCTCCCATATGCCCCCAAATCCCCCCTAAACCCTCCATAGCTCCCCAAATCCCCACAAATCACCTCAAACCCCCCCTATAATCCCCAAACACCCATATCCTTTCAAAATACCGCTTATATCCCCGATAATCCCCAAAGCACATTTACCCGAAACCAACCCATTACCCCAAATCACTCCACACCCCCCATATTCCCCCAAATCACTCTAAAACACAACCATATCCCCCATATTATCCCAAAACCACACGTATCCTGCCAAACCACCCCAAAACGCCCACATCCCCTAAATCACCCCCAAACCTCCCCACAACCACCAAACCTCCCTATAGCACCCCAATCCCACTGATCCCCTCCAAACATCCTCTATATCCCACAAACCATCCCAAACCCCCATCCCCTGAATCACCCCAAAATCCCTCCCCATATCCCCCAAAATCTCCCATATCACCCCAAATACTCCCAAATCTCCTGAAAACCTGCCCCTATCCCCGCAACGCCCCATATTCCCACAAATCACCCCAAAATCCCCACATCCGTTAAACCCTCCATATCCCACCAAACCACACCAAACCCCCCCCATATTCCCCAAAATCACCCCCCATCTCCCCCATACCCCCCAAAAAACCCCAAATCAACCCCCATAACCACCCAAATCACACCAAAAATTCCCCATATACCCCCATATCCCCATATCACCCCAAAACACATAATAACCCCCAAAATGCCCCAAAACACCCCCATATTCCCTCACACCCCCCATATCACCCCCAAACCTCCTCATATCTCTGCAAATCCCCCCTAAATCTCCCATATCACCCCAAATACTCCCAAATCACCTCAAAACCCGCCCATATTGTCCCGAACCCCACATATCCCCCAATAGCACCACATCCCGTTAAACCCTCCATATCCCACAAAACCACACCAAAACCCCCCATATTCCCCAAAATCACCCCCCCATCTCCTCAATACCCCCGATATCCATCCAAATCACACCAAAATCCCCCACATCCCCCAAATCACCCCCAAAATTCTCCACATCCCCATATCACCCCAAAACACATAATAACCCCCAAATCACCCCAAAACACCCCCATATTCCCTCACACCCCCCATATCACCCCAAACCTCCTCTATATCCCCCAAATCTCCTCAAAACCTCCCCATATCCCCCAAACCCCCCATATCCCCCTAAATCCTCCCTAAACCACATACATCTCCCCAAATCACCTCAAACCCTCCCCCTATCACTGCCAACCCCCCCGATCCTGTTGGGGAGTGAAGTTCCAATACCCCGGCGGTGCCACTGTCCTGGGCACTTGCCCGTGCTGTCCCACACCCCCAGCCTCTCAGAATTCTCCAGCCTTGGGGTAGATCTCTGGGTGATTCTCTTCAATAGCTGCTTAACCCTGAACACAGCCTGAACCCTGCAGGAACACGCGGGCTCCCAGCAGGAAGATGACAGTGTCAGGCTCAGCATTCCGAGGGTGTTCACAACTCCCCAAATTCTCAAACACAACTGTGAGTAGCCTCAGGACCGACGACTTCATCGCGCCATCAATCAGTGTGACGCAGTTCAGCCAAACGAAAAATCCTAATCCGACTCCCACGGGTGGTCAACAGCAGCACGGGGACTACATACAGCAAGTGAGGAGAGGGAATTTTAAGGCGCCAAGCGACGGACATTGTGCCCAGCAATTGATCAGCCAATGTAATGAATGCTTCTAGCAAAGGGCTATGACACCCTGACCCGATCTGCCGTTATCTCGACCCTGCGAGCCCCTCGCTGGGCCCCAAAATAAAACAGTAACAGAAAGTACCAACGGGTGATGCCCAAGGCGACTGCTCAGCACCCACCGACCGATACCCAGCACGCTCCCGGCCAGCGACCCCGACAGAACGCAGACCCTGCCACTGCAAAGCTGGAAGCAGGAGAGAACGCACCTGCTGTATATCCTGAGCATAACGTCACGGGAGGGGGAACACTCCAATGGCCACTCTGGGCCTGGCACTCCGGCTCTGCCCCTCCCAGCTCGAGAACAGTAACTCTATCCCAGCTGAAACCAGGACACTCTTGTAGCAGATTAAAGCTCCTCTCTGAGTGCGGGAGAGAACTGGACACAGGCGAGCAAGCGCCTCAGGTGACCGCCAGGGAGAGACGGGGCAGGCTGGAGTGTTTCTGTCGGGACCAAAGCAGAAGGCCCGGGGGCTGTGCCGGGGTGTGTGAACCCTCTGGGACGAGCCTGAGGGTACAGGAAGGTCCTGAGGGGACATGATGGGGGCTGGGGGCACTCCGAGAGCAGCCATGGCCCATGGTCCCCACCCCCCGCAGCGGAACCCTGCCCCACCCGGCCTGGGTGACGGGTCACTATGTGACCCCCCTTGGTGACACGTCTCCGTGTCACCCCCGGCACCGTATCTGAGCAGCGCAGCCCCGCAGGCTCTGACAAGACGGGGAAGGGACAGGGCGGGAGCGCAGTGAGGACACTCCTGAGCACAGCCCACGTCTTCCCCACCGCCCCCGGCATTTAAGCTGAACCCCTCCACGGTCCCTCAACCACTTTCCTCCATTTGTGAGGATGGCAGAGGATGGCCCCCCCAGTGCCCTCCAGTCCCCTCCCAGCACCCTTCTCGTGACCCTCATCCCCCTCCCAGTTCCTCCCAGTACTCCCAAGACCACCTGGAGTGCCTCCCTGTTGGAGAACGGCTTGCAGAGAGCAAGGCCGTGGGTCTGTGCAGGAGCTGGTCACAGCCGCCTGAGGTAAACAGAGGAAAAACCCCGGGTACAGTTATGCTGACAACAGACTGTTATGTTAACAGAGAGAGAAACTGAGGTACACAACGGCCTTGATGGTAAAAACAACCTTGGGAAAGGAGGCAGGCCAGAAGAGGGAAGATGTTGTGACATGTCTGAGATGCCACAAGGGGCTGGGATTTTATAATGTGGCCTTTTACATGTACCCAATAGATCTGTGAGTAGTGTGCATGGTTAGTGTAGAGCGCTTATATAAGGGGTGATTTCTCTCAATAAAGTTGAAGCTTGCTCTATCGTTCACATTGAATCGGCTGCTTGCTTCCTCCGCCCGCCGCAAGTGGCGCCCTGAGCAGGGTTACCCGATCCCTGCTTTTCCACCGGACGGAACCCGGGAAGCGGCGGATGGACTCGGAGTAGGAAGGCAACGCTGCCACCTCCTCAGCGCCAGCTGCAGGTGTTCACTCCGAGAAGGGCGACCCCGGAAAGGCCGCAGTAGGGACTTACCCAGGAAAGGCCAAGGAATTAAGGAATTAAGGAATTAAGGAATTAACGAATTAACGAATTAACGAATTAAGGAACCTGGTCGTTGGCTACTTGATCGGATGTTAAAGAAGGTTGTTAAGCTACACGGTCCAGCATTTTAAGGAATTTAAGGAATTTTCGCCCGGGCAGGAATATTTGAACGCGAGGTAGTCCTTAAACTTTTTCCTTTTAAGAAAAACGGGGAATAAGTCCAATAAAAGACTTAGCTGTGCTGATTGGTCTGGGCAAGGCTAAGGGACACTTTAAAGAGCCAAATTTATTGTTTGACGGATCAGAATGGTGTGATAATCTTTTAGACCCTGATGCTGTAAAACCTGAAAAAAGAATCTGGACTGTCTGGTCTGTGTCCTCCTTTAATTGGGGATGATCCATAGATAAAACTGAGGCGAAAAAAACGTAAAAGTGAGGTGAAAAAACTTTGGCGCAAGGGAATATGGACATGGCAAGAAAAATTCTTACTCCTGTAAGCTATGAGCCGAGTCATCAGCCACATTGGGAGGAACGGCATTTTTCTGTTATTAAAGATTTAGAGAAAAGCATTAATAAGAACGGGCTGCAAATCCTCAGACTACACCAGCTGTACTGGAGGCGATGGCTCAGGGATATCGATTGGCCCCATAAAAATTGGCTAACGCTTTTAAGAAAAAAACGGCATTCACGCCGGCACAGTGCTCTATCTGAAAAAACGAGCGTGTACATCTCTGTGCTCGGCGTTCGGAGCTGGCGGCGGCGGCCCGGGGCCTCCCCGACCCCCTCCGCCGCGAAGCGGATGCCTGCGGCTGAGCCCGGCGCCGCGCTCTCGGCACACACACACCCCCCCCGCCCGCTGGGTCATCGGTTGGTTTGGGCTCAGTGTTCTAAGTTACATGTGAAACACCTCCTCTAGCAGGAGGCAGTCATTCCGTGTTGGTTGTTGTTTGGAATTTAGGTGCACACTCTGCGGGGAGAGTGCCCCTCTGAACCATCTGCCTAAGGGAAATATTGTCAAAAGGTCATCTGCAACCTGACGGGGGTTGTTTGTTTACCAGGGGTCGTAGATGCTGATTAGGAAGAGAAAAATCAATATTATGGCCTGTACCCCTGTGTTCAGTAACAAAAAAGTAAAACATTGTTCAGTTTGTTAAAGAAGCTGCAATTACTCAGGATTTGGATCAGCAGGTACCCCTTAAATATTTTTGGACTAAAACAGTAACACAAGGTTAACTTCTGGTAAAATGTACTCTTGTTAAAGCTAAAAAATCTGCCGAGCTGACAGGCATTTAGATGCTGGTGCAGATGTGACCATAATATCTGTGAGCAGACTGGCTGTTGGCTCCGGTACCTCAAATGCTGTTCAGGGTTGGTGTCATGCTGCAGCAATTCAAAGCAAGGCTCTCATTCATGTGAGGGGCCCAGAAAACCGGGTAGCAAATATTCATCCATTTCTATTGGAAACCCCTATTGCATTTTGGGGTCATGACTGTATGACTCAATGAGGAACTCAAATTGGGTCAAATTTGTCTGAATCACCGCTGCAGCACGACCCACCCTGAAACCCCCCTGACACTCACCTTGTGAACCGAATCACCTGTGTGTATTGTCCTGCGACAACTTAAAACTGCTATTAAGACTTTAAAAGATTTACAGACACTGTTAGGAACCATAAATTGGATACAGCCGTCGTGGGCCTAACTCATGATGATCTGCACAGCTTATCTGATATTTTCTGGAAAGATCCTTCACTGACATCACCCAAAGTACTTACAGAGAAGGCAAAACAAGATCTTCACCATATAGCTAACAAGCATCACAAGTACACTGCATTCCCCCACAGGACAAACCATCGTAGAAAGAACACGCTAAACCTTGAAAGTGCTTTTGCAAAAACAAAAGGGGGGAGAGAGCTTGGCTCCAGGTCAACCATTTGCTCTGCTGTAAAACACATGCATTTCTTCCACCAGAATGTCAGCGCAACACAAAACCAGTTTTCTTTATCAAGGCATCCAGCTAAAAACATCCCTGCAACTTGCCCTGAATACCAGACAGACTCCATCTCTTCAAACCTTTTAAACATTGCCCTGTCTCGCAGGTGCCACCAATACTGTGTCACTTCTCATCACAGATACCAGATCGACAAGAAGTCCAGAGCAAAGCTCAAGTGTTAACAAAACCCTAGAAAGGGGGAACTGGGAAGGACCAGTTCCTTTAATACCCTGGGGAAGAGGTGATGCTGGTGTCTGCACAGGTCTCATCTCCGATGGTCACCGACAGGGTGTGTGCAACCACAGCTGAGGGTGAGAGGCAGCCAGCACTCAGGATCCAGCTGTGGGTGCTGTGGGTGCCCCTGTGCCGACAATTTGCGGTCTCTTCGACTGGTCATTTCAGCAGAATGTCTGGGTAATGTTTGCTACTGCAACAGGACAAACTACACTACAGCTGCCAATTCTTTTGGGAGAAAATGCTAACAGTAATTGTAACTCCTTAATGAAATATCTAGGCTTACTAGTCACTTGTGCAAAATGTAGTTTAGATAAAATATAGTTATTAATAAGGATAAGATGCTGTAAGACTGTATGTATTCCACTTCCTTTGTTTAGTAATATTAAGAATTAAGAGCTCAAGTGTTTAACCTTATTAGAAACTCCCTTGGTTTTCCCCCTGGAGTACTGGCCAGGCTCCAGGTGGAACCCAACAGGAGGATGAAATCAGATGTTTCCGCTCAAAGCAAGTTGCCAGTTATTTTGGCCTGTTACTTTAAAGGCCGGACCTGCTTGCAGCGACGTTGGATGCCTCACCTACGGAGGGACACATCACGTAGGGTTTCCAGTTTGTGAGGAAGGGCACTCTGAATTCTCGCTGCATCCAGGGTTCCCCAGCGATTGCGGATCTGAATGTTAGTACCGTATTTTCCTTACTGTTTATTTTTGTACTATTTAGTCATATCCCTTAAATATGGATAGTGAAATTAGTCTACTCTTTTTAATTAGAACCATTCTAAGTATGCTGTGTTTTGAAGTTTGTCTAACCCTTAATGGATACAGCTCTCAAACAAGTCTTGCAGGTGCCGCAGCAAAACAAAGAAAGGGGAGGGCTGGAAGGCATCGGCCTCACACAGCCTCTGACAAACAGCGAAGCTCTGATGAAGAACAGGCCTCGTAAGATAGATAAGAAACTGCAGAGTTGTGCCAAGGTGGCAGGGAAAGATCAACCAGGACAGTAGGCATTTTGCCTGGGCTTAGCAACTGCTGCCGACCCATCCCAGCCCTGTTTGGTATGCCAGTTGTACTGGTCATTATGGTTGGTATAATCAGACAGTCTGGCTGAGATGGCAAGATGTGACTCCTTCAGCAGTACCGGTGAATAGCACTAGGTTTTGTAGTGGTGTTTATACAATGAGTTTACATCTTGAAGAAGGAAGAGGGTTTAATAATGATTTGACTAAAAGGTTACCAATTATTAGATGGTTAAAAAATTTTTGTTTTTACATGAAATAACAGTTTAAATTGTCATTGTAATCCTTTTAATGATATTAACCTGTGTGGAAGTGTTTTATGAGAACGATGGACTGAACAATAAAAGGGGTCTGGATCACTCAAAAACAAAAAGGGGGATCTGTGGAATGCCTGGGAAACAGCAGACATGTCATGAGTGATCCAGACTGAGTGGCATCACTGTCATCAGGCTGTAGCTGTTGGGAAGAACACCGGCAAGGCCGAGAGGATGAGAAACTGCGTGAGTAGCAAAGAAATAAGGATGCCGGGCTGTGGGAAATAAGATGTTTGCCTAACAGAAGAACTACGTGTGAACACCGTAACGGGACCAACCATAGAGGGCGTGAAGGCTTGTGGGCAGTAGTATAGAACCAATCCTAGTTTGTTTGCTTTCATGTGATTGCTCTTCGATAGTATGTGGGATGCTCTGTACTCGATAAGGTACCTTCGACAGTTTAAGGCGTGCTGTATTACAGAGTCGAGCTGCCATAGACTTTATTTTACTTGCCCAGGGGCATGGATGTAAAGATTTTGATGGGATGTGTTGTTTTAATCTGTCTGACCACAGTCAATTAATTCAAAACCAATTACAATGGATGAAGCAACGTTTACAAAAAACACAAGTGGTTGTCAATCCTTGAGACAAATGGTTACAATCACTGTTTGGTCTGTCCCTATGGCTACAAGGTCTGTTACAAGAAGGATTGCGGTGATTAGGAATAGTACTATTGATTGTAGTAATTATTAAAATAGCATATAGTTGTATGATGAGAAATATTAGTAAATTTATGCTTGTGCAGCCTGCACAAAAAGAAAAAGGGGGAATTGTTGGAGAACAGCTTGCAGAGAGCAAGGCCATGGGTCTCTGCAGGAGCTGATTGCAGCCATCTGAGGTAAACAGAGGAAAAACCCCGGGTACAGTTCTGCTGACAACAGACTGTTATGTTAACAGAGAGAGAAACTGAGGTACACAACGGCCTTGATGGTAGAAACAACCTTGGGAAAGGAGGCAGGCCAGAAGAGGGAAGATGTTGTGACATGTCTGAGATGCCACAGGGGGCTGGGATTTTATAATGTGGCCTTTTACATGTACCCAATAGATCTGTGAGTAGTGTGCATGGTTAGTGTAGAGCGCTTATATAAGGGGTGATTTCTCTCAATAAAGTTGAAGCTTGCTCTATCGTTCACGTTGAATCGGCTGCTTGCTTCCTCCGCCCGCCGCACCTCCCAGCACTGCTACTGGAGTTAGTCAGGGCTGACACGCTCAGGGTACACCTGAGGCAGCAGCATCTGCTGAGGGGGCACACACCGAGGCGGGGGGTCAGGTACCCCTGGGACCCTCAGGGACCCCAAATTACCCCTGTGGCCTCTCCAATCACCATTTACACCCTCCCCCCCTGCCCTGGTCCCTCCAAAACCTCCTTACCCCCCGCCCAGATCCCACTGGCCCCCATTTTTCCCCCAGGAACCTACCGGCCTCCCCTTCTCCCCCTCCTCCTCCAGGCCGTGGGGCACCTGATGGGGAACGGCTGCGCCTCCTCCTCTGCCCCTCGGCGTCAGGAGCTGAACACCAGCTGGGTCCCCGCTGCCCGCGCAGCCTCTGCACCCGCTCACAGCCGTGATGCTCCTCCTGCTCGGAGCGCAGGAGGGATCTGCCCCAAGGAAATACCCAAGAAATGGGCTTGTTTTAAGAAATCCCGTGGCCGTGAGCGTCTGGGCAGCACGGTGTTGGGGAACGTCACCCCTTGGCTCCAGCTCCGCTCTGCAACAAACAGATGAAGTTTGTGGTTGAACTGACGTTTGCAGCGGTTACACTCAGAGCTTTAGTGCCTCCTCCCCTTCTCCCTCTTCTCCCGGTGGTCCCCACACCCCTCCTCCCCGGCTCCTTTCCCACGGCCCCGACCACCTCTGTCCCTGCTCCAAAGGCCGCCGCTGAAATCAGCTGTTCCATCCCCGGGTCGGGCTTTTCCTGGCGGGGATCAACCCACCACAGCCGGGCGCCTTCTCTCCCCGGGGAAGGCACAAACCAAAGCAATCCTACCGGGAACGACCAGAGCACCAGGAGGAAAGGGTCTCTGAAATTCAGTGACGTCTGAAAATCTCGACGACGTCTCTGTCCCCAAAATGAACAGCCATGGCCCATGGTCCCCACCCCCCACAGCGGAACCCTGCCCCACCTGGCCTGGGTGACGGGTCACTATGTGACCCCCCTTGGTGACACGTCTCCGTGTCACCCCCGGCACCGTATCTGAGCAGCGCAGCCCCGCAGGGTCTGACAAGACGGGGAAGGGACAGGGCTCAGGGAGTTTCCCAGCTCATCGAATTGATTTATGGGCAAGGTCTCACGCCAGGTCACAGGGCCAGACAGCTGTCTCTGTGACCCTGTTACCTGGCCTGCACACAAGGGAAGATCAGGAGAGAGATAGGTATATATTTAGCATAAACACGTTCAGTCCAATCCCTACTAATCCAATGGCTGTCAGCTATAAAATAGACAGGATTGATCTAAGGATTGACTCTGGCTTGGGCCTATTGTCCAGGCCCGAGCACTTCCATCTGTTCTCTTGCCTATACGTAAGGAAAAATAAGGAGATCTATATATTCAGGACAAACATATTTAGTACAATAGCTGTTAGCACAATGGTTGTCAGCTGTCAAACACACAGGATCCATCTAGAGGCCACTCTGGCAGCGATGGCCTTTACAAAGGGCGCGTGGAGCGACCGCTCAGCTCAACACCCGCAGAGCAGCAACCGCAGCCCCGCGGCCGAGCCGCCCTCTGGCTCGCCGACAGCCCCCGGTGCCGAGGGCCGGGCGGGGCAGGGGATGGAGAGGCCCCGGTCCCGGCCCCTCGGCGGCCCCGGCACGGTTCCGGCCCGCGGCCCTGACCGCGGCCCCTGACCTTGTCCGCCCAGAGTCGTGGCGGCGGGAGCAGAGCGACGGCCCCAGAGCGACCCGGGACGGTGCCGGGGCTGGGGCGGGGTCCCTCAGGCAGCCGTTCCCGCAGGAGGCAGCTCGCTCGGCCGCAGCAGGGCCAGGCTGCGGGGTGCTGTGAGCCCGCTACAGGCCCTGCCCCAGCCCTGCTGAGCGTGGGGCTGCTCAGCCCAAGGCCCTGCTCTGGGGAGGTTCCTCTCACCCTCTGGTTTATGGAGCCCTGCACCAGCCTTCCTGCTTGGCCCTGACTGTGCCTGAGGAGGGAGCGCTCTAGAAGAAAGTCTGTCCCTTTAACCCCCTCTCCAGGGGAAGGAATTCTTCCCCCCAGCCTTGATTCCAGTGTTGGGGCAGGGGCTGTGTCCCGGGGCCTGAAGACTTAAGAGCCTTCGTCCCCTTCAGCCCTGCGGCCTTGGAGAAATCCGCTCCCTTCTGCCCTGACCGGGGTCCTGTGCAGAAAAGGCCTGTGGGGGCCGAGGGGCTCCCGCCCCTTCTCAGGGGGATCCAGTGGCAGGACAGCAGACAACGGGCACAAATGGAACTAAAGGAACCTCTCTCGCGCTGAGTGCGGTGCAAAACTCGTCTTTATTTGGAGGGAGGGGAGGCCCTGGCACAGGTTGCCCAGAGGGGTTCTGGAGGGTCCGTCCTGCGAGCTGCGAGCAGCAGCGGGGTGACTGTGCCACTGCCGCCGTCCACGTGCCGCACAACCACCCCCTCGAGGACTTCTGCATCCCCGGGCTGGTTGCGCTGCCCCGGCAGCTCTCGCTCAGGGGCTCAGCGCTGCGTGTCCCCCCTTGGCAGGTTGGGCTACCAGCCCCTACGCCCGGCAGCGCTGCAGGACCTGCGCCGGGACCGGCTCCTTGCCGCTCACCGTCGTCCGGAGGAGTCTCGGGTTCTCAGCTGGCGACGGGATCTTCTCCCAGCAGCAGCTGGGGTTTTCCCGTTGCGCCTTAGGGCTTGGCCCTCTTCCATGTCCATGCTCCTTCGGCGCTCCCGCTGCTCTGAGCCCCAGGTGCCGCGGGACTGGCTCCTCGTGGAGCAGCTGCTACTGCTGCTGCCCCTGCTCCCGCTCCTCTGCCTGGCCGTGGAGTCATGGTCTGCGGTGCCTGGTTGCCCAGTGGGGACCTCCCGGTCCTGCCTGGGAGACCTGCTCCGGACACTGTCCCTGCCACCGGGATGCTCCCTGTCTGCCCTCCGCCGATGTCTGCGCGGGGCCCATGGAGACGCCCAGTGAACGTGGCGCTCGGTGCTGCGGGACCGGCTCCTGCTCCTGGGGGTGTCGTAGCCCCGGGCGTGCTGCGTCTCCTGGCTCAGCTGCGGGAAGACCTGCCGGAAGACGTGGCGGCACTTGGGGCAGGTGATGTGGCTGCGGGCCCACTCCTGTATGCAGGACAGCAAGGAGAGGCAGGGCCCGCACCCGCTCCCGCAGGCCTGGGGCGCCTGCCTGGTGCTGCCAGCACAGCACGAGGGGCCCTGTTCTGCCAAGTGCTTCTCCTCCGATGGCATCTTGCACTGCAAACGAGAGACAAAGCTCGTCACCTTCAGCAGAACTGCTCAAGAGGCGCCTGCTCTGCCCGGGGGCTGTGCCGGTGCTGCCACCAATGCCAGGGACTGTCCTGGGGCAGACGAGTGACACCGGGGGCATCTCTGTGTGCTCCTGCTCTGCGGGCAGGGCAGTGACCTCTCCGCCATGAGCAGGCAGGAGCTGGGAAGGCAGGAAAGCGGTTCCTGGCCTTGCCGCGATGGTGGCACGAGGGTGGGGGTGTGGCAGGTCGGGAGCGGTGTCCCCCTCCGGCAGATCCCCCTCTGCGATGGGGGTCCCATCCGGTGCCCCCACCTGCTCTGATGCTGCTCTAGCGGGGTCAGTGACTCCCTGGTGACATCGCAGGGCTCTTGGGCACCAAAGTGGGAAAAAAAAGCCCCATTTGGCAAGTCTGCTGTGCCCAGCGCTGGGCTGCCCAGTACGGGACAGACGTGGACATACTGGAGTCCAGCACAGGGCCACAGCGATGCCGAAGGGACGGGAGCATCTCTCCGGAGAGGAAGGGCGGAGAGAGCTGATGCTCAGGGGGGGTTACGTGCCTTGGCCGCACGCAGGACAAAACCTCCAGGGAGTTTTTCTCAACTCTCTCCATTGCCGGGCAGATCCAGAACCGACTCGAATCAAATCGAATGGTGCCGTTGGAAAGGGCCCACAATGCCCATCTAGTGCCACGGCCTGTGCCCGTCAGGGCTGACTGAAAGTCCAAACTACTCACCTTGCCCCGACGGCTCCTCTCCTTCCTCTGGCTTCTCGAGCGCCCGGCCAAAGCGCTGCCCTCCTCGGGGCAGGGCAGTGCCTGAGCTCTGCGACACGTGCAGGCAGGAGCTGGGAAGGCAGGAAAGCGGTTCCTGGCCTGGCCGCGATGGCAGCCCCAGCCGGTGCGCAGCAGCCTGCCTGAAGCTGTGGAGCTCCTGCCCTGGGCGGCTGCTTTTATACTGGGGACCAGCAGCGAGGGGGCGTGATGCGGGGCCAGGGGCTGTGACATCACAGAGGTGTCCCCGCCGCGGGGCTGTGACCTCACAGATGTGTCACTGTGACGCACGTGCCACCACCCCGCGTGTCTCTGTGTGGGTGCCGGACTCTGCGCCGCGAGCGACAGCGGCCATCTCCTCGGCCTCGGGCTCCTGGGACCGCCCGGCTCAGCACCCTCCAGCGCCGAGAGGAACGGGGCTGCTCGGGGCTGGGGGGGCCGCTCGGGGCCGGCGGTGGCAGGGCCCCCCCAGGCAGGTCCCTGTGCTCCGCGGTTCTGGAGATGGTGGCAGCGAGTGGCAGCACCGGAGCCACCTCAGGCCGCTGCGGGGAAGCCCCGGGCCCCGGCGGGACCTGGGCACCTCCCGACAATAGAAATAAAAGATTAAAATAATCAGGCGAGCTGTGTGCCAGGTTCCCATCGTGCTTTATCAGAAACGCTTGGCCTCAGCTGGGACGTGGGAGCCTGAATTTGGGCCCCAGGGCCTGTGCTCTGACGGTCCCCATCTGTGCTGGGTTGCATTTGATTTGGACCCAAAGACCCCAAAACGTGGCGGGAGGAGCTCCCTGAGAGGAGCAGGGAGCTGCACGCTGTGCTGCTCCGCGGTTATTGCGGGCTGGAGCTCCACGGCATGGGATTCACAGGCCGAAAAGAGGGGGGAAAGGAGCAGTGCTGATCCTCAGGAGGCGTCTTCTGGCAGAAAGCACCGAAAGACACCTGAGATTAAGCAAACAAACAAACAAGTCTCGCTGACTCTTCGTTTGGAACAAACGGCAAACCTGGCGGAGCCAGCAGGGTCCCCCCAGCCCTTTGGTCTCCCCCCACCTCTGGGTGGGCGCTGTCTTCAGGCAGGATGCAGAGGGGCGGGCGGGCCAGCGCAGGGGGCACCTTATTGCCCCCAGTTACCCTTGGGGGGCACATTCGCTCCCCGCATTTCCTACCTCATCTGCAAGGAGAAATTCATCCTCTACGGTGCAAGCGGTTGGATCCGTGGGGCTGAGCCACAAGTCCTTCATCCAATGAACAGCAAAGCAAGCAGAAGAAAAAAAAGAATTATCTATCTCGCCTTGGGCAGAGAGATTACCAAATGGCCATGTCCTGACCCAGCACTGGCAGCTACCAAGGTGCAATCAGGGCTGACACAGCGGATTTGTTCCCATCTAGGTGTGAAAGCCGGGGCCAGCGGCTGGCAGGTGAGATCCACCGGGGTGTTGGGGTCTCACCAAAGCAACAAACTCCTCTGCTGCTGGCAAAGACATTTAATGACGTTTCCCCCTGTGCCCCCAGCTGTAAGACTCGCTCTCCCCTTTTATTGCCCTAAAGGGCACATCCCTGGCAAAAATGCCTCCCACTCTTTAAACAGACCTTGAACGTCAATCTGCAGGTTTCACCCTGCTCTAGACACCAGCTGGGCAAACCATAACTCAACAGCTCCCTCAGCAAAAGGGAAGGCGACACACGTGACAATTGCTCCCCTCACTTCTACAGGCCTTGCAGGTACCGGCCCCGTGGCTGCAGAGCCACCAAGTAGAAAGCCACAAAAAAGGGACGTTAATTTTGCAGCAAAAATACTGCTGAGGGCGTGCAGCGATCGGGGCGCTGGGGCAGAGCGCAGGAGGTTGGGGGTAGCGAGAAGAGGACCGTGATTTTCAGCCTCAGCCTCCCCCAGTAGCGCCTGAAGGGCTTCTGGGAGTGTTTGTCACAGGAGGGACGGCGTCCTCCTCGGCGGGGCACGGGGGCACGTACCCAGGCGTCGCAGCAGAGCCAGGGCGCCGTGCCGAAGGCCAGCACGGGGAGGAAGGTCACGATCTGCAGCACCGCACGGACAGCTCCGGGTCCCCTGGGCTGTCACCGGCCAGGCTCCCTCCTGCCGGGGGCAAGGACCCGAGTGAAGCTGCTCGGGGGCGTCTCACGGCGGGACAGTCCCAGCGACCCGCTCTCCCTGCGGGCAGGACACCTCACCCCACGGCGGAGGAGCTGAACCCTCCCCACCGGGTTTTGATTCCTCGAGTGCCATCAGCAAACGTGGCTCAGACACCCGCCCCTGGCCCTGGCAGGACCAGATGTGCTGGGGATGACGTCTCAGGAGGTTCTCAATTTTAGCAGAACCTGCTCAAAAGGGATTTGTCTCCTGCAAAGCAAAGCACAGCACTGGGAAAATGCTGGACTTTCTGCCACCTCGATGTGCAAAGGTGAAGCGTCACGGGAAAATACTCCTGGAATTTGCATCCCTTCCAACGCACCGTGAAAAGTGGGGGAGAAGTGGATTATTGCTAACGAATCCATCCAAACAGGGAGTGGAAGGGGATTCCAGTTCCCTCTGAAACACCAGAGAGGGGCTTGGGAAGGACAGGAGAGGGTGGCATGGGACAGGCCAAGGGAAACAAAGCCCCCGGGGCTGGAGCGTCCTCAGGAGCCCTTGCTCAAAACGCGGCGCAGCTTCCCCCAGAAATGGCACAAGAACCCCAATGCCGAGGGCTCCCCCAGACCAACCCCCCATAACCCCCATATCCCCTCAGACCCCCATATCACCCCCAAAATTACTATACCCCCAAACCTCCTCGATATCCCCCAAATCACCCCAAAACCTCCCCATATTACCCCAAACCCTCCCATATGCCCCCAAATCCCCCCTAAACCCTCCATAGCTCCCCAAATCCCCACAAATCACCTCAAACCCCCCCTATAATCCCCAAACACCCATATCCTTTCAAAATACCGCTTATATCCCCGATAATCCCCAAAGCACATTTCCCCTAAACCAACCCATTACCCCAAATCACTCCAAACCCCCATATTCCCCCAAATCACTCTAAAACACAACCATATCCCCCATATTATCCCAAAACCACACGTATCCTGCCAAACCACCCCAAAACGCCCACATCCCCTAAATCACCCCCAAACCTCCCCACAACCACCAAACCTCCCTATAGCACCCCAATCCCACTGATCCCCTCCAAACATCCTCTATATCCCACAAACCATCCCAAACCCCCATCCCCTGAATCACCCCAAAATCCCTCCCCATATCCCCCAAAATCTCCCATATCACCCCAAATACTCCCAAATCTCCTGAAAACCTGCCCCTATCCCCGCAACGCCCCATATTCCCACAAATCACCCCAAAATCCCCACATCCGTTAAACCCTCCATATCCCACCAAACCACACCAAACCCCCCCATATTCCCCAAAATCACCCCCCATCTCCCCCATACCCCCCAAAAAACCCCAAATCAACCCCCATAACCACCCAAATCACACCAAAAATTCCCCATATACCCCCATATCCCCATATCACCCCAAAACACATAATAACCCCCAAAATGCCCCAAAACACCCCCATATTCCCTCACACCCCCCATATCACCCCCAAACCTCCTCATATCTCTGCAAATCCCCCCTAAATCTCCCATATCACCCCAAATACTCCCAAATCACCTCAAAACCCGCCCATATTGTCCCGAACCCCACATATCCCCCAATAGCACCACATCCCGTTAAACCCTCCATATCCCACAAAACTACACCAAAACCCCCCATATTCCCCAAAATCACCCCCCCATCTCCTCAATACCCCCGATATCCATCCAAATCACACCAAAATCCCCCACATCCCCCAAATCACCCCCAAAATTCTCCACATCCCCATATCACCCCAAAACACATAATAACCCCCAAATCACCCCAAAACACCCCCATATTCCCTCACACCCCCCATATCACCCCAAACCTCCTCTATATCCCCCAAATCTCGTCAAAACCTCCCCATATCCCCCAAACCCCCCATATCCCCCTAAATCCTCCCTAAACCACATACATCTCCCCAAATCACCTCAAACCCTCCCCCTATCACTGCCAACCCCCCCGATCCTGTTGGGGAGTGAAGTTCCAATACCCCGGCGGTGCCACTGTCCTGGGCACTTGCCCGTGCTGTCCCACACCCCCAGCCTCTCAGAATTCTCCAGCCTTGGGGTAGATCTCTGGGTGATTCTCTTCAATAGCTGCTTAACCCTGAACACAGCCTGAACCCTGCAGGAACACGCGGGCTCCCAGCAGGAAGATGACAGTGTCAGGCTCAGCATTCCGAGGGTGTTCACAACTCCCCAAATTCTCAAACACAACTGTGAGTAGCCTCAGGACCGACGACTTCATCGCGCCATCAATCAGTGTGACGCAGTTCAGCCAAACGAAAAATCCTAATCCGACTCCCACGGGTGGTCAACAGCAGCACGGGGACTACATACAGCAAGTGAGGAGAGGGAATTTTAAGGCGCCAAGCGACGGACATTGTGCCCAGCAATTGATCAGCCAATGTAATGAATGCTTCTAGCAAAGGGCTATGACACCCTGACCCGATCTGCCGTTATCTCGACCCTGCGAGCCCCTCGCTGGGCCCCAAAATAGAACAGTAACAGAAAGTACCAACGGGTGATGCCCAAGGCGACTGCTCAGCACCCACCGACCGATACCCAGCCCGCTCCCGGCCAGCGACCCCGACAGAACGCAGACCCTGCCACTGCAAAGCTGGAAGCAGGAGAGAACGCACCTGCTGTATATCCTGAGCATAACGTCACGGGAGGGGGAACACTCCAATGGCCACTCTGGGCCTGGCACTCCGGCTCTGCCCCTCCCAGCTCGAGAACAGTAACTCTATCCCAGCTGAAACCAGGACACTCTTGTAGCAGATTAAAGCTCCTCTCTGAGTGCGGGAGAGAACTGGACACGGGCGAGCAAGCGCCTCAGGTGACCGCCAGGGAGAGACGGGGCAGGCTGGAGTGTTTCTGTCGGGACCAAAGCAGAAGGCCCGGGGGCTGTGCCGGGGTGTGTGAACCCTCTGGGACGAGCCTGAGGGTACAGGAAGGTCCTGAGGGGACATGATGGGGGCTGGGGGCACTCCGAGAGCAGCCATGGCCCATGGTCCCCACCCCCCGCAGCGGAACCCTGCCCCACCCGGCCTGGGTGACGGGTCACTATGTGACCCCCCTTGGTGACACGTCTCCGTGTCACCCCCGGCACCGTATCTGAGCAGCGCAGCCCCGCAGGCTCTGACAAGACGGGGAAGGGACAGGGCGGGAGCGCAGTGAGGACACTCCTGAGCACAGCCCACGTCTTCCCCACCGCCCCCGGCATTTAAGCTGAACCCCTCCACGGTCCCTCAACCACTTTCCTCCATTTGTGAGGATGGCAGAGGATGGCCCCCCAGTGCCCTCCAGTCCCCTCCCAGCACCCCTTCTGGTGACCCTCATCCCCCTCCCAGTTCCTCCCAGTACTCCCAAGACCACCTGGAGTGCCTCCCTGTTGGAGAACGGCTTGCAGAGAGCAAGGCCGTGGGTCTGTGCAGGAGCTGGTCACAGCCGCCTGAGGTAAACAGAGGAAAAACCCCGGGTACAGTTATGCTGACAACAGACTGTTATGTTAACAGAGAGAGAAACTGAGGTACACAACGGCCTTGATGGTAAAAACAACCTTGGGAAAGGAGGCAGGCCAGAAGAGGGAAGATGTTGTGACATGTCTGAGATGCCACAAGGGGCTGGGATTTTATAATGTGGCCTTTTACATGTACCCAATAGATCTGTGAGTAGTGTGCATGGTTAGTGTAGAGCGCTTATATAAGGGGTGATTTCTCTCAATAAAGTTGAAGCTTGCTCTATCGTTCACGTTGAATCGGCTGCTTGCTTCCTCCGCCCGCCGCAAGTGGCGCCCTGAGCAGGGTTACCCGATCCCTGCTTTTCCACCGGACGGAACCCGGGAAGCGGCGGATGGACTCGGAGTAGGAAGGCAACGCTGCCACCTCCTCAGCGCCAGCTGCAGGTGTTCACTCCGAGAAGGGCGACCCCGGAAAGGCCGCAGTAGGGACTTACCCAGGAAAGGCCAAGGAATTAAGGAATTAAGGAATTAAGGAATTAACGAATTAACGAATTAACGAATTAAGGAACCTGGTCGTTGGCTACTTGATCGGATGTTAAAGAAGGTCGTTAAGCTACACGGTCCAGCATTTTAAGGAATTTAAGGAATTTTCGCCCGGGCAGGAATATTTGAACGCGAGGTAGTCCTTAAACTTTTTCCTTTTAAGAAAAACGGGGAATAAGTCCAATAAAAGACTTAGCTGTGCTGATTGGTCTGGGCAAGGCTAAGGGACACTTTAAAGAGCCAAATTTATTGTTTGACGGATCAGAATGGTGTGATAATCTTTTAGACCCTGATGCTGTAAAACCTGAAAAAAGAATCTGGACTGTCTGGTCTGTGTCCTCCTTTAATTGGGGATGATCCATAGATAAAACTGAGGCGAAAAAAACGTAAAAGTGAGGTGAAAAAACTTTGGCGCAAGGGAATATGGACATGGCAAGAAAAATTCTTACTCCTGTAAGCTATGAGCCGAGTCATCAGCCACATTGGGAGGAACGGCATTTTTCTGTTATTAAAGATTTAGAGAAAAGCATTAATAAGAACGGGCTGCAAATCCTCAGACTACACCAGCTGTACTGGAGGCGATGGCTCAGGGATATCGATTGGCCCCATAAAAATTGGCTAACGCTTTTAAGAAAAAAACGGCATTCACGCCGGCACAGTGCTCTATCTGAAAAAACGAGCGTGTACATCTCTGTGCTCGGCGTTCGGAGCTGGCGGCGGCGGCCCGGGGCCTCCCCGACCCCCTCCGCCGCGAAGCGGATGCCTGCGGCTGAGCCCGGCGCCGCGCTCTCGGCACACACACACCCCCCCCGCCCGCTGGGTCATCGGTTGGTTTGGGCTCAGTGTTCTAAGTTACATGTGAAACACCTCCTCTAGCAGGAGGCAGTAATTCTGTGTTGGTTGTTGTTTGGAATTTAGGTGCACGCTCTGCGGGGAGAGTGCCCCTCTGAACCATCTGCCTAAGGGAAATATTGTCAAAAGGTCATCTGCAACCTGACGGGGGTTGTTTGTTTACCAGGGGTCGTAGATGCTGATTAGGAAGAGAAAAATCAATATTATGGCCTGTACCCCTGTGTTCAGTAACAAAAAAGTAAAACATTGTTCAGTTTGTTAAAGAAGCTGCAATTACTCAGGATTTGGATCAGCAGGTACCCCTTAAATATTTTTGGACTAAAACAGTAACACAAGGTTAACTTCTGGTAAAATGTACTCTTGTTAAAGCTAAAAAATCTGTCGAGCTGACAGGCATTTAGATGCTGGTGCAGATGTGACCATAATATCTGTGAGCAGACTGGCTGTTGGCTCCGGTACCTCAAATGCTGTTCAGGGTTGGTGTCATGCTGCAGCAATTCAAAGCAAGGCTCTCATTCATGTGAGGGGCCCAGAAAACCGGGTAGCAAATATTCATCCATTTCTATTGGAAACCCCTATTGCATTTTGGGGTCATGACTGTATGACTCAATGAGGAACTCAAATTGGGTCAAATTTGTCTGAATCACCGCTGCAGCACGACCCACCCTGAAACCCCCCTGACACTCACCTTGTGAACCGAATCACCTGTGTGTATTGTCCTGCGACAACTTAAAACTGCTATTAAGACTTTAAAAGATTTACAGACACTGTTGGGAACCATAAATTGGATACAGCCGTCGTGGGCCTAACTCATGATGATCTGCATAGCTTATCTGATATTTTCTGGAAAGATCCTTCACTGACATCACCCAAAGTACTTACAGAGAAGGCAAAACAAGATCTTCACCATATAGCTAACAAGCATCACAAGTACACTGCATTCCCCCACAGGACAAACCATCGTAGAAAGAACACGCTAAACCTTGAAAGTGCTTTTGCAAAAACAAAAGGGGGGAGAGATCTTGGCTCCAGGTCAACCATTTGCTCTGCTGTAAAACACATGCATTTTTTCCACCAGAATGTCAGAGCAGTACAAAAACAGTTTTCTTTATCAAGGCATCCAGCTAAAAACATCCCTGCAACTTGCCCTGAATACCAGACAGACTCCATCTCTTCAAACCTTTTAAACATTGCCCTGTCTCGCAGGTGCCACCAGTATTGTGTCACTTCTCATCACAGATACCAGATCAACAAGAAGTCCAGAGCAAAGCTCAAGTGTTAACAAAACCCTAGAAAGGGGGAACTGGGAAGGACCAGTTCCTTTAATACCCTGGGGAAGAGGTGATGCTGGTGTCTGCACAGGTCTCATCTCCGATGGTCACCGACAGGGTGTGTGCAACCACAGCTGAGGGTGAGAGGCAGCCAGCACTCAGGATCCAGCTGTGGGTGCTGTGGGTGCCCCTGTGCCGACAGTTTGCGGTCTCTTCGACTGATCATTTCAGCAGAATGTCTGGGTAATGTTTGTTACTGCAACAGGACAAACTACACTACAGCTGCCAATTCTTTTGGGAGAAAATGCTAACAGTAATTGTAACTCCTTAATGAAATATCTAGGCTTACTAGTCACTTGTGCAAAATGTAGTTTAGATAAAATATAGTTATTAATAAGGATAAGATGCTGTAAGAATGTATGTATTCCACTTCCTTTGTTTAGTAATATTAAGAATTAAGAGCTCAAGTGTTTAACCTTATTAGAAACTCCCTTGGTTTTCCCCCTGGAGTACTGGCCAGGCTCCAGGTGGAACCCAACAGGAGGATGAAATCAGATGTTTCCGCTCAAAGCAAGTTGCCAGTTATTTTGGCCTGTTACTTTAAAGGCCGGACCTGCTTGCAGCGACGTTGGATGCCTCACCTACGGAGGGACACATCACGTAGGGTTTCCAGTTTGTGAGGAAGGGCACTCTGAATTCTCGCTGCATCCAGGGTTCCCCAGCAATTGCGGATCTGAATGTTAGTACCGTATTTTCCTTACTGTTTATTTTTGTACTATTTAGTCATATCCCTTAAATATGGATAGTGAAATTAGTCTACTCTTTTTAATTAGAACCATTCTAAGTATGCTGTGTTTTGAAGTTTGTCTAACCCTTAATGGATACAGCTCTCAAACAAGTCTTGCAGGTGCCGCAGCAAAACAAAGAAAGGGGAGGGCTGGAAGGCATCGGCCTCACACAGCTCCTGACAAACAGCGAAGCTTTGATGAAGAACAGGCCTCGTAAGATAGATAAGAAACTGCAGAGTTGTGCCAAGGTGGCAGGGAAAGATCAACCAGGACAGTAGGCATTTTGCCTGGGCTTAGCAACTGCTGCCGACCCATCCCAGACCTGTTTGGTATGCCAGTTGTACTGGTCATTATGGTTGGTATAATCAGACAGTCTGGCTGAGATGGCAAGATGTGACTCCTTCAGCAGTACCGGTGAATAGCACTAGGTTTTGTAGTGGTGTTTATACAATGAGTTTACATCTTGAAGAAGGAAGAGGGTTTAATAATGATTTGACTAAAAGGTTACCAATTATTAGATGGTTAAAAAATTTTTGTTTTTACATGAAATAACAGTTTAAATTATCATTGTAATCCTTTTAATGATATTAACCTGTGTGGAAGTGTTTTATGAGAACGATGGACTGAACAATAAAAGGGGTCTGGATCACTCAAAAACAAAAAGGGGGATCTGTGGAATGCCTGGGAAACAGCAGACATGTCATGAGTGATCCAGACTGAGTGGCATCACTGTCATCAGGCTGTAGCTGTTGGGAAGAACACCGGCAAGGCCGAGAGGATGAGAAACTGCGTGAGTAGCAAAGAAATAAGGATGCCGGGCTGTGGGAAATAAGATGTTTGCCTAACAGAAGAACTACGTGTGAACACCGTAACGGGACCAACCATAGAGGGCGTGAAGGCTTGTGGGCAGTAGTATAGAACCAATCCTAGTTTGTTTGCTTTCATGTGATTGCTCTTCGATAGTATGTGGGATGCTCTGTACTCGATAAGGTACCTTCGACAGTTTAAGGCGTGCTGTGTTACAGAGTCGAGCTGCCATAGACTTTATTTTACTTGCCCAGGGGCATGGATGTAAAGATTTTGATGGGATGTGTTGTTTTAATCTGCCTGACCACAGTCAATTAATTCAAAACCAATTACAATGGATGAAGCAACGTTTACAAAAAACACAAGTGGTTGTCAATCCTTGAGACAAATGGTTACAATCACTGTTTGGTCTGTCCCTATGGCTACAAGGTCTGTTACAAGAAGGATTGCGGTGATTAGGAATAGTACTATTGATTGTAGTAATTATTAAAATAGCATATAGTTGTATGATGAGAAATATTAGTAAATTTATGCTTGTGCAGCCTGCACAAAAAGAAAAAGGGGGAATTGTTGGAGAACGGCTTGCAGAGAGCAAGGCCATGGGTCTCTGCAGGAGCTGATTGCAGCCATCTGAGGTAAACAAAGGAAAAACCCCGGGTACAGTTATGCTGACAACAGACTGTTATGTTAACAGAGAGAGAAACGGAGGTACACAATGGCCTTGATGGTAGAAACAACCTTGGGAAAGGAGGCAGGCCAGAAGAGGGAAGATGTTGTGACATGTCTGAGATGCCACAAGGGGCTGGGATTTTATAATGTGGCCTTTTACATGTACCCAATAGATCTGTGAGTAGTGTGCATGGTTAGTGTAGAGCGCTTATATAAGGGGTGATTTCTCTCAATAAAGTTGAAGCTTGCTCTATCGTTCACATTGAATCGGCTGCTTGCTTCCTCCGCCCGCCGCACCTCCCAGCACTGCTACTGGAGTTAGTCAGGGCTGACACGCTCAGGGTACACCTGAGGCAGCAGCATCTGCTGAGGGGGCACACACCGAGGCGGGGGGTCAGGTACCCCTGGGACCCTCAGGGACCCCAAATTACCCCTGTGGCCTCTCCAAACACCATTTACACCCTCCCCCCCTGCCCTGGTCCCTCCAAAACCCCCTTACCCACCGCCCAGATCCCACTGGCCCCCATTTTTCCCCCAGGAACCTACCGGCCTCCCCTTCTCCCCCTCCTCCTCCAGGCCGTGGGGCACCTGATGGGGAACGGCTGCGCCTCCTCCTCTGCCCCTCGGCGTCAGGAGCTGAACACCAGCCGGGTCCCCGCTGCCCACGCAGCCTCTGCACCCGCTCACAGCCGTGATGCTCCTCCTGCTCGGAGCGCAGGAGGGATCTGCCCCAAGGAAATACCCAAGAAATGGGCTTGTTTTAAGAAATCCCGTGGCCGTGAGCGTCTGGGCAGCACGGTGTTGGGGAACGTCACCCCTTGGCTCCAGCTCCGCTCTGCAACAAACAGATGAAGTTTGTGGTTGAACTGACGTTTGCAGCGGTTACACTCAGAGCTTTAGTGCCTCCTCCCCTTCTCCCTCTTCTCCCGGTGGTCCCCACACCCCTCCTCCCCGGCTCCTCTCCCACGGCCCCGACCACCTCTGTCCCTGCTCCAAAGGCCGCTGCTGAAATCAGCTGTTCCATCCCCGGGTCGGGCTTTTCCTGGCGGGGATCAACCCACCACAGCCGGGCGCCTTCTCTCCCCGGGGAAGGCACAAACCAAAGCAATCCTACCGGGAACGACCAGAGCACCAGGAGGAAAGGGTCTCTGAAATTCAGTGACGTCTGAAAATCTCGACGACGTCTCTGTCCCCAAAATGAACAGCCATGGCCCATGGTCCCCACCCCCCACAGCGGAACCCTGCCCCACCTGGCCTGGGTGACGGGTCACTATGTGACCCCCCTTGGTGACACGTCTCCGTGTCACCCCCGGCACCGTATCTGAGCAGCGCAGCCCCGCAGGGTCTGACAAGACGGGGAAGGGACAGGGCTCAGGGAGTTTCCCAGCTCATCGAATTGATTTATGGGCAAGGTCTCACGCCAGGTCACAGGGCCAGACAGCTGTCTCTGTGACCCTGTTACCTGGCCTGCACACAAGGGAAGATCAGGAGAGAGATAGGTATATATTTAGCATAAACACGTTCAGTCCAATCCCTACTAATCCAATGGCTGTCAGCTATAAAATAGACAGGATTGATCTAAGGATTGACTCTGGCTTGGGCCTATTGTCCAGGCCCGAGCACTTCCATCTGTTCTCTTGCCTATACGTAAGGAAAAATAAGGAGATCTATATATTCAGGACAAACATATTTAGTACAATACCTGTTAGCACAATGGTTGTCAGCTGTCAAACACACAGGATCCATCTAGAGGCCACTCTGGCAGCGATGGCCTTTACAAAGGGCGCGTGGAGCGACCGCTCAGCTCAACACCCGCAGAGCAGCAACCGCAGCCCCGCGGCCGAGCCGCCCTCTGCGCTCGCCGACAGCCCCCGGTGCCGAGGGCCGGGCGGGGCAGGGGATGGAGAGGCCCCGGTCCCGGCCCCTCGGCGGCCCCGGCACGGTTCCGGCCCGCGGCCCCGGCCTCCTGCTCCGACGCCTTCTCGCTGAGCCCCAACAGGCCGCGGCGGCCCGGCTCCGGCAGCTCCTCACCCAGCGCCATCGCGGCGCCGCCCGCCGGCCCCGCTGCCCCCGGCCCCGCCGGGAAATGGCGGCTGCCCCCGCCCGCCGCCACCGCCCGCCCCAGGGCGCCCCCCCGCTCCCAGGGGCCGCCGCGGCGCGCGGGGCACGCTGGGAATTGTAGTTCCGGGGCGGCCGCAGCCGGCGGCGGGGGCGGCCCGGGGACTACAACTCCCGCCGGGCCTCGTCCGCCCAGAGTCGTGGCGGCGGGAGCGGAGCGACGGCCCCGAGCGACCCGGGACGGGGCCGGGGCGGGGTCCCTCAGGCCGCCGTTCCCGGAGGAAATGGGGCTGCCGGCCCCGCCGCTCCGCTCAGGCCGGTCCCCGCGGCGGAGGCGGCGGCGGCAGCCGCGGAGGTTCCCGCCGGGGCCGGCGCCGGCGGGGGGGGTCGCGGGCAGCGGCGGCGGCGGGGGGACGCAGGACGCTGAGCCCCGGGCGCCGGCGGGGGAGCGGGGCGGGTCTCTCGGTGCCGGCGGCGGCGAACCGGCCGCCTTTGCCGGGCGGAAGCCGCGTCCCGGCCCCGCGCCGAGAACCGCCCCCCGCCGGCCCCGCAGCCCCGGCGCCGGGAGGGGGGAGCGGAGAAACCGCCCCCCCCGCGCCCGGCGCCCTCCGCGGGAGCGAAGCGCCGCTCCGTCCTGCCCCCCCCGGCCCCCGCCGCCCGCGGCCCCCCCGCGGGCACCCCCGGGAGGAGGGCGCCTCGCCCGGCCGCTGCGCGGGAGCAGCCGCTCGGGGTGAGTACAGCGGGACCCCGGAGCGGCGGGAGCTTCGGGCGGGAAACGGGAAAAAAAAGAGAAAAGCGGCTTCCCCCCCCCCCCGCGGCCCCGCGGCCTGTCCGGGCTCTCGTGGTGCTGAATGCCCGGGGAGCTGAAGCGGGGGGAGCGGCGGTTCGGGGCGGGAAGGCACCGTCCTTCAGCCCGCCCGGGGGAGCAGCGGCCCCGGCGGATGGGGCCGGGTTAATCCCGTTCTGCCTCTCGCTGCAGATCCGAGCCCTGAGGGATCTCCAGCGGGGCCGTTAGTGACAAAGGGCTTCGGGTGGGTCCCGGCGTGAGCCCGGGGCTGCCGGGACAGCCCTAACGTCAGCTGCTCTGCTGCCAGAGGGCCGGGGCACCGGGAGCAGCTCCCCGTCCCCACCCCGGCACGGGCTGGACAGCTGCGGGGGGAAGAAGCCGTTTGGTGGGTGAATCCCATCGCTAAGGGCAGACAGAGCCCGAGAGACAAACTGCCTGGGCTGCTGCTCCTGCCGCAGCTTGGGGCAGAGTTTGTCTAATTTTTTACGGCATCGCAAAACGTTTATGGCATCAGAGTCTAAGTAAGAGCTTGAATTTACTTCTAGAATTTAAAAGCCCAGAGGACAGGAATAACAAAATCCCTGCCGATGTCGCTGTGACAGCGGGATATATCTTTTCCCGTTGGTGATCCAAAACACCACCACGAGAGTATTTCACTCTGGTCAAAAGTGCAAATGGCTCTGTGCTCCGTCCCTGCGCAGCAGAGCTCCGTTCCCAGCTTGGGGAGGGACAGACGCTCCCTCTCAAGGCCCCAGGGTCAGACGCAGCCCTGCCTGGCTGGGTGCTGGGCGTATCGCTGCCCAGGCTTCAGCCGCTCACGGACCGAGGCTCAACTTGCACTTCAGACCCTAAAAACCAGGCACTTCTGAAGCTTCCAGCGAAGGCGAAGCTCAGAACGTGGTGTCTGTCCACAAGCTCGGCAGCATTTGTGCCCCAGACAAGTGAATTTAGCAGCGTACTCCCCTAGTACGCATCACTTGGGCCGTGTAGGGTTTTCTAAAAATGTTCTCCTTCGTGTTTGTGAGCACACAGAGGGGTTTTGGGGGGGAATTTGCCGTGTCTGACAGACTTCTCATTAAGCCTACAGCTGTATTAATTGTGTGTGAGTCTGGCTGGAAGGAGCCAAGGGAAAACAATTCAGACAACAGCAGTTTTATCGATTATTTGCAGAGTGTCCTGTTACCATTTCCAGTTCCAGACAGCTGAGGTCCAGAGGGAGTGGAAAACACCATCCACAGGAGTTGGCAGGTGTTTGTGTTCTGAAAGGCTCAGTCCACCTTAAAACCAGTTTCATTTCCAACAAAACTGAGGGAAGGAGAAGCCACAGGGGATATTGCAAACAGGCGTGTGACCTCACAGAGAAGCTCCGGGAAGCGTTTGGAGCTTGACAGCAAGGTTAGCAGCAGAGCAGGAAAAGCAGAATGCCTGTGAATAAACAGTTATGCAGGGGACCCCCTATTTTGTCGATTTTTGTTTTGCACTGGCTGTGTCAAGGCTGGAGAGCCGTTAGCAGGGTCTCCTGAGATTCCCTTCCCTTCCTGAGGTGTCTGGCAGGCGGAGAGGCTGTGGCAGGGCACATGCTCTGGTTATTTTCTCCTGCTGCATGGAATCTTTCAGGTCATTGCTAAGTCTTGGCAGGATCCTTTAGTCGAGGCTCACTCTTCCCCTCCAATCTCGCAGGCTTTTGTGTGGTTGCTGCTGTTGCTCTCATTTTCTATACATGGTTCTGAGATGAATCTTGTTCAGAATGTCACCTGAGCTGCCTTTCTCGGCAGACGTCAGTTAGCCACACAGTTTCATGAGGACTTAAAATCTTAAATACTGAAGTCCACGCTGTGTATCGCTGATGCAAGAGATCAGGAGGAGTATTAGGCAGCCGACAAATAACCCTCCTGGCACTTCTGTCACGCAGCTTGTACAGAAGCTTGATGTATGTGTCAGCTGTGCAATAACACATGAAAAGCTGACAGTGAGTGAGCCTGTCATTCATTCTGTCTTATCGTGGCACAGAGAAATAACCATCAATTGTAGAAGATCCTTGCTGTATGAGACCGACATACTACATACTTTTTTTTTTTTTTGAGGACTGAGTGTGGGAGGAGAGGGCACAGCTCAGACATGTCGTGGGGAAAACAAAAACTGGTTTAGGGAACCCAAAACCTGGAGGTTTTTCATCAGTCAACCACTTTCTCCCTCTCGTTGCTTGAACACCCGACTCCTGAGTCCCTGGCGTTGCTTCCCTGTCCAACAGCAGATGGTTCCAGAGTTCCTGGGTGAATTCCTTCCTTGCTCTTGCAGACCTGCTCGGGGCTGCACGCTGGGCAGGACTTTGCCCATTTGACTTGTCCCTTGTGCTGCCCCGAGGTTGGGGGCATCTGTTGGATCTGCAGACTCTGGCCCCTGGGGAGAGGCGGTGGGTGCAGGCACTGCCAGGGCCCCCAGCCTGCGGGGGGGCTGCCTGCTGTGGCCCTGCTTTGGCAGAGGTGGGAGAAGAGCCCTGAGACCATCTCCCCAGCCTGACTCGCCGTGTTTAACATCGTGGTTCAGGTCACCAGCTGTAGCTGTCTGACTGCAGGGCAGCCCTCAGCGCTGTTTTGGGCATTAGAAGATGCGAGGTCACTTTGGGGCAGTGTGGATCTGCTAGGCTAGGCATAGTTTTAAATTGAATGAAAGTGCCTCTGCGCTTTTTCTTGAGATTTTTTTTTCCTCCCCGTTGAGCTTTGCTGCACTCTCTCTCTGCTCTGTCACTGGGAACACTGCTGAGTGATAAAATGCCTCTTGCCTTTGAGGTCATGTCTAATAACACCAATTTTTAAACCAGTTTGAACTCTTTAGTGGCAGAAGATAGGACAGTGATACGGCAATCGCTAGTTTCTTGTTTCCCCCTAATCTGGTAGAATGTGTCTTGTTATGGCCTTTGATAACTGTAACCACAGCAGCAACTAGTGCTGGGAATACTGCGTGAGGATCTTCCATCTCAGTAACCCTGTTCTGCTTCCAGGCACCTTACAGGTCACAAAGTAAATTATCATCCAAGGGCGGTACATCAGGATGGGGCAGAAAATTCCCTCCTCCCTTTCCGAGAGGTGATGCAGGCTGTTGGGGACCTTGGAGCAGGAGCTGACTTTCCCAAAGTCCAGCAGTACCCCAAGCTGAGCGTTCCTGAGCAGGCTGCTGTGTAAGGGTTGATGAACTTGTCTGCCCGGAGGAGTTGGAGGGGCCGCACCGGGATCAGCAGGTGGAATGAAATCCAGTCTGTACCAGCCGAAGAGTGGGAGAGTGACTGAGGGGAACGGGGGGTGTTGGAGCTTTGGTAGCAGGGCTCTCCCTGTTGCGGGGTGGAGGTTTTCTGAATCCAGAAGCCTTTTAAATTTAAAGATGTTTCTATGAGCAGTATTTCTTTGCTGCTGGTTTTCATTCCAAACTGGGGCATAGGAGCCAAACAGCACGGGGTGGCCTTTGGAGAGTAGTGATGGTGCGGGCAGGGAGGTGAGTGTAACACTGGTGTGCCCTGGAATCAGAGGGAGGCGTGCGGGTGCGAGAGGTCTGCGGGGAGTGTAAAAGCAGTTGTGATTGCGGAGGAAGTGGAAACGTCCAGCTCTTGTTCCCAGCACCTTGTAGGAACGGCTGAAAAGAGCAGCAGAAGTGGTGCGCTGGATGCAGCGCAGAACAGCTGCCCCCGATCTGAAGAACAGACGTCATCGCTCCTTCTTTGGAGGGTGGTTTAAATTACTTTTGGCCTCTCTGAAATGGGGAAGGTAAGCGTGTCCAGTTGCCTTTCCCCTTTGCTGCGTGCATAAACACCTTTAGAAAAGTGGATCCCAGCCCCAGGATGTGCTGAGATGAGTATGAGAGCGCGTGGGACAGATTGCTTCTGAGGAGTGCCTGTCGCTCCCGACAGAAGTTAAAAAGACATGTCAGCTTTCACATGTCTAAAGTCAGGAGAGATCTCAGTCTTTGGGGAGATTTTGTAAAGCATTTAAGAGGATGGAACAGAGGAGTGGTTAAACTGATGGGTGAGTTACCTCCTCAAATGGCAGCTGTGTGTGTTGTTACATCTCCTGGGCACTGCAGAAGGAAGCTGCCCCCCCGTCCGAGCAGACCTTTCGGACGAAGGGAGGGACAGAACTGAAAACTAACGAGATAGCGGTAATTGCTTCTCAAACACCAGTTGCCCCTGAACAGAACTTGATTGATTTAGGGTCGGGAAACTGGACGTGCCATCCCCAGTAAGTGAGCCGGGGGATGGCGGGTGAGTCCACTTAAGGAGGCTCACAGAGAATACTAAAGGAGAGTTGTGGATTACTCTTCTGCTCGTCCCCCTTAAAACTCCAGTTACATTTCTAGTAGATACGGGTGCTCAGGTCTCAGCACTCCAAACCGACGTTGCCAAGCGGAACGGCATAATTGCTGGCAAAAAGCAGATTTGGGTTAGAGATGTTTTCAGGGACTCTAAGCCACAGCTGACTGCTCGGGTGAAATGCTGGTTACCTGGGAAGGAAACTGCAGCAGAAACTATTATGATTCTGGGAAATTTTCTCACAAATATCCTGGGACTTGACCTATTGAAGGGACAAGCCTGGGTAGATTCAAAAGGAAGAAAATGGAAATTTGGGTCCCCAACTGCCTCTATAAGACTTTTACAGCAAGCGCCTGCACTTCCTCCTTCTAAAATTGTTAATGTGAAAAGGAGAGTAAAGACTCTGCAAACCCGCTCCATTATCCTGGACAAGCTGTTCTAGTAGACTTGCCCACTGTGGGGCAGGTACCCCTAACCCTAAAAACTCCCACCAGTCCCTGTTCATGGGTGGCTGCTGATGCCCATGGGAAAGAATACCGTATCGATACCGGGGGGGTGTCCCTTCTCTCTAACCATCGTTGTTTTGTTACGCGTGTATTTGTTTTACAGGCTATTGATCCTGGACGACCAGAGACCTCTGTTACTTTTAGTGCTTTCAATAGTTATAGGCATCATCGGCTAGTTATTAGTTGCAATCTGCTTACATCGTTATGTAATTTGTGGAATCGTGCCTGCTGAGTGTGGAGAGTCCACTTATTGGAAGGGTAACCTGGAGTTGTGCCTTGAGTTACCTTATTGGGAATCACCTCCAAAACTAAGGCAGCCTGTGAGTCACCTGTGACTGCACACTGGTGCTTCCAAATATCATACAACCAACAGCAAGACGAAATAATCAGACTAGCTGAAGGGGTCTGGTCCCACAAATGAAGCATTAACAAATTGTACCTGAACATTAAATTGTATTCTCATTTAAATCCTCGTTGACCTTCTAATGTGATTGTGTAACCTCAAATAGTTTTAGAAACTTTACCTTAGCATTTGTATGTACTAACAAGGTATGCCTTTAAGGAATTAAAGGTGCAGACCCACCCAAGCATCCAGGATGGCGTTGCAGAATCCAGCTGGCATTGCTGAAGGAACAGGGACTGTGCGGGGTGCTGAGTCTGACTGAGGGAGAACGCTGCATCCCCACCCACAGTGCACCTCTACAGCACCTCTGCAGAGGAGACCCGTGCCGAGATGAGGGAGATTGCCGACAGGAACAGAGAACTTTTCTGGCCAGTGAACTGGTGTGATGGATGGAACCCTGGGTCATGAGCAACATCACCGGGATCCTCAGGACTCACGGGGTGGGGAGGACGGCTTGTAAATATTAGTATTGTAATATTGTGCAAAGTTTTGCTTTTCATAGTATGCCTTGCAGCAGTTAGAGATATACTCTCTTACCTTCTGTCTTCTTTTTCCCTATACCCTTTGAGATCACAATGGTCAAAGAAGAACTTGGAGTGTTTGAGTCACGGGGTGGGATGTGAGAGACGAGAAACCAGGCCTGTGAGAAACTGAGACCAACAGCCTGGGAAAGGAAAAGTTGAGGCTGAGTGAAGAAATGCCTCAAACGCTCCCAAGACCAAACTCTGAGTCCCAGGGTGCGTTCTGTGGAGGCCGAAGCTGATAACGCTGCCCCGTGCAGCTGGGGGAGAGAGCCCTGTGGGGACAGGACGGCTCTGCCCTGGGGCACCTGGGCACATCGCAAGGGCCACGTGTCCGGTGAATGAACTTTGCTTCATTATCCACAAAAC
>NW_027437537.1:1877500-1967500 GCF_965140245.1 Athene noctua | reverse complement strand
TCGATTCTTTCAGGAGTACCATGTCGCCATACAATTTGCCTTTCAAGACCCAAGATGGTATTTCGGGCAGTGGCATGATTTACAGGGTACGTTTCTAGCCAACCCGTAGTTGCTTCTACCATGGTGAGTATGTAGCGCTTGCCTTGGCGTGTTCGTGGCAGTGGTCCAATAGAGTCAATCTGCCAGGCCTCACCGTATTGAAAACTCAGCCATCGCCCTCTGTTCCAGGGAGACTTTACTCGTGTGGCTCGCTTGATTGCAGCACATGTGTCACATTCGTGAGTGACCTGTGAGATGGCCTCCATGGTCAGGTCCACCCCTCGATCACGAGCCCATCTGTACGTTGCATCTCTGCCAAGATGCCCTGATGTTTCATGGGCCCATCGAGCTACAAACAGCTCACCCTTACGCTCCCAGTCCAGGTCCAGCCGAGCTACTTCAATTTTGGCAGCTTTGTCTGCTTGCTCATTGTTTTGATGTTCTTCAGTGGCACGCCTTTTGGGCACATGAGCATCTACATGACGTACCTTTAGAGCCACGTTTTCCACTCGGGCAGCGATGTCCTGCCACAATGCAGCAGCCCAGATGGGTTTACCTCTGCGCTGCCAATTGGTCTTCTTCCACTCCTGTAGCCACCCCCACAGGGCGTTAGCCACCATCCAGGAGTCCGTGTAGAGATATAATACTGGCCACTTCTCCCGTTCAGCAATCTTTAGGGCGAGTTGGATCGCTTTTACTTCTGCGAACTGACTTGACTCTCCTTCTCCTTCAGTGGCCTCAACGACTTGTCTTGTGGGACTCCACACAGCAGCTTTCCACTTCCGATGGCTTCCTACCACACGACAGGATCCATCAGTAAAGAGAGCATAACGCCTCTCATCTTCTGGTAACTCGTTATATGGCGGTGCCTCTTGGGCACGAGCCACCTCCTCAGGCCGCACTCCAAAATCTCTACCTTCTGGCCAGTCCATGATCTCTTCCAGGATCCCTGGATGGTTGGGTTTCCCCAGTCGAGCCCGTTGCGTGATTAACGCGACCCATTTACTCCAGGTAGCCCTGGTTGCATGGTGTGTGGAAGGGATGTTTCCTTTGAACATCCAATGGAATACAGGCAGCCGTGGTGCCAAGAGGAGCTGTGCTTCTGTACCAACAACTTCTGAAGCAGCTCGAATCCCCTCATATGCTGCCAGTATCTCCTTTTCAGTTGGAGTGTAGTGGGCTTCTGATCCTCGATATCCCCGGCTCCAAAATCCTAATGGTCGACCTCGAGTTTCACCTGGTATCTTCTGCCAGAGGCTCCATGTGAGTCCGTGCTCCCCAGGTGATGTGTAAAGTATATTTTGCACAGCTGGTCCTGTCCGAACAGGCCCAAGAGCTACCGCCCGAGCGATCTCCTGTTTGATGTGCTCAAAGGCTTGTTGCTGCTCAGGACCCCACTGAAAATTGTTCTTCTTTCGGGTCACTTGATAGAGAGGGCTCGCAAGCTGACTGTAACCTGGAATATGCATCCTCCAAAATCCCACAAGTCCTAGGAAAGCTTGTGTTTCCTTCTTGTTGGTCGGTGGAGACATAGTTGCTATCTTGTTGACAACATCCAATGGCACATGACGGCGTCCATCTTGCCATTTTATTCCCAAGAACTGAATTTCTCGTGCTGGTCCCTTGACCTTGCTTTTCTTTATGGCAAACCCAGCTCTCAGAAGAATCTCAATTACTCTTTGTCCTTTCTTGAACACTTCTTCTGCCTCATTGCCCCACACAATGATGTCATCAACGTATTGTAGATGTTCAGGGGCATCACCCTTTTCCAGTGCAGTTTGAATTAGTCCATGACAAATAGTGGGGCTGTGCTGCCACCCCTGGGGCAGTCGATTCCAGGTATACTGGACACCCCTCCACGTGAAAGCAAACTGTGGCCTGCACTCTTCTGCCAAAGGAATTGAAAAGAATGCATTGGCAATATCGATTGTGGCGTACCACTTGGCTGCCTTTGACTCCAGTTCATACTGGAGCTCTAACATATCTGGTACAGCAGCACTCAGTGGTGGCGTCACTTCATTCAGGCCACGATAGTCTACTGTTAACCTCCACCCTCCGTCAGACTTTCGCACCGGCCATATTGGGTATTAAAAGGCGAATGTGTCTTCCTGATGACACCTTGGTTCTCCAGTTGACGAATCAATTCTTGGATGGGAGCCAGAGAGTCTCGGTTTGTACGATACTGCCGTCGGTGCACGGTCCTCATAGCAATTGGCACCTGTTGTTCTTCAACTCCCAACAGTCCCACAACAAAAGGATCTTCTGAGAGGCCAGGCAGATTAGACAACTGTTTTACCTTTTCTGTATTCACACTGGCCACACCAAAAGCCCATCGGTATCCTTTTGGGTCTTTGAAGTATCCCCTCTTGAGATAGTCAATGCCCAAGATGCAAGGGGCTTCTGGGCCAGTTACAATGGGATGTTTTTCCCACTTGTCCCCAGTCAAGCTAACCTCGGCCTCCAATACTGATAGTTCTTGACAGCCCCCTGTCACTCCTGAGATCCAGATAGGTTCTGCTCCTCTATAACTTGACGGCATTAGTGCACATTTGTGCCCCGGTGTCAATTAAAGCCTGGTACTTCTGTGGATTTGATGTGCCAGGGCATCGAATCCACACTGTCCAATACACCCGATCATCCCTTTCCTCCTCCTGGCTGGAGGCAGGGGCCCTCTATTCCTGTTCTTGGTCGGAGTACTCACTGTCTGACTCTTGCCGTGCCAGGCCGGAGGTTCCTTCTTCAGGATCAAGGGAGGTGATCTCAGTCTTTCTGTATCTGGGAGATCGCTGGTTACTTCCTTGTGGTTTTACACCAGCTACATTAGCAACCTTCTTAGATGTCTTCTTGTTGGCAGGGGTCTTTCCTCGCAATTCATGTACACGTGCTTCCAACTTAAAGGTGGGTTGACCATCCCACTTCCTCATGTCCTCCCCCTGGTCGCACAGGAAGAACCAGAGTTCGCCACGTGTCATGCGCCTTGGCTTTCCTTTCCCCCTGACTGGGACAGAAGAGAAATGATTTCTTGGGGAGCTCCTAACATCCAGGGCACTCGCCCGTAGAGATGAGGAGGTACCAAGACTCTCTTCAAAGTTCTGAAGCCAGGAAGAGACTGCCTCCACAGTTGGCGTCCATCTTAGTCCTTCTCCTGCATCCATTTCTGGGTAGTACATTGCGGCCAAGCCGGCAGAATACAAGGATGGCGCACCTTTAATCACCTTCCTCCACATGGCCCGTGTGCATGGGACATCCTCTGGATTTTTAGGGGCTTCATCATTATCTGGCTCACCACAGATGACTTCCATCACTGCTAATTCTCTCAGGTACTGGACACCTTCATCTGCAGTAGCCCACTTCCCTGGGGTGTGGTCCATAAGATCTTCCTTAAAAGGAAACCTTGCTTTAACACTTGAAAGGAGCCGTCTCCACAGACTGCAAATTGCTGTCTCTTTCCCAATTCCCCTTTCAATTCCTCGATTTCTAGCAAGGGAGCCCAGCTGTTGGGCTTCCTTCCCTTCCAGCTGTTGAGCATCTGCCCCGTTATCCCAGCATCGCAGCAGCCAGGCAGCGATCCGCTCACCCGGCTGGCGGCAGTAGTCTTGCCGCAGATCTCGCAGTTCTGATGACGTCAGGGACCGGGTAGTTTCTGCCTCCTGTTTCAGTTCTGTTATTCCCTCTTCTGACACCTTTGCTGAAGGACCAGCTTCTTCCTCCTCTTTCTCCTCCCTTATTAATCGAGGGTATGGGCCTGTTGTTCTCCTTGTCCATTGTTTCTTTTTTACTACTGGGGCAATCTCTGTTGTTGTTATTGTTTGAGTTCCCATGCCAACCACAGCCCTTTGAGAGTGCTGAACTGCGGCTCGGTAAGCACAGGCCAGGCCCCAGTACAGCGCTAGAAGTTGCTGATTCTCACTGGGATGGGCAAGACACCCCTCTATCAGGTGATGTGTCAGTTTTGTGGGGTTGCTTGCCTGTTCAGGGGTGAGATCCCAGGCTACAGGAGGTGATAACCGTCCTAGGAATCTGCCCAACTCCTTCCACTCTCCCTGCCACCCAGGAACAGGCCGCCTCAGAGCACATTTTGGCACCGATTCACTCAAAATTTGCGTTCTCTTACACCAAGAGCATACCGAGCTCCACACAACCCACAACAGGCGAGCAGCATTAACAAAGAGTATCAGTGAACTAACATAAGGATGACTAAGTACCTCGGGAGCCTGCAAAATAAAACCGCTCATGATGTTCCCGATTCCTTGCAGCATGTTCCCGAGCTTAACAAAATAAAGATAAGCAGCGCAATAAACAAGCCCGTAACCAGCACAAGAGCTTGTTGCTTAATAACTACCATAGCTACTGCACATTTAATATAAAACTGCCGTTGTTTTGCCCCACGTTGGGCGCCAGAATAGACTGTGATGGTTTGACTCTGGCTAAATGCCAGGTATCAACCAAGTCGCTCTATCACTTCCCCCCCCCCTTCCCTTTGTTTTCTCAACAGGGTAAAGAGGGGAGAGAAGATAAACGAACCCTTGTGGGTGAAACAAAAGCAGTTTTAATATAAGCAAAGCAAAGCAAAAGTCCGCGCGCGGAAGCAAAAGCAAACAGATTTATTCTCTACTTCCCATGGACAGGCGATGTGGGGCCTTCTCGGGAAGCGGGGCTCCAATACGCGTAGTAGTTGCCTCGGAGGACCAAGGGTGACCCCAGCCCCTTCCTCCTTTCTCCCAGCTTTACACTGAGCAGACGTCACATGGTCTGGAATATCCCTTGGGTCGGTTCGGGTCAGCTGTCCTGGCTGTGTCCCCTCCCAAGATCTTGCCCACCCCGTCCCACTGGGGGAAATGTCAGAAAGAGCCTTGGTGCTGTGTAAGCCCTGCTCAGCAGCAGCCACCACACCAGGGTGCTGCCAACACCCTGCAGCTCCCAGCACAAACCACAGCACCGTGAGGGCTGCTGTAGGGGAAAACTGATTCCAGCTCAGCCAGACCCAATACAGGGGGAAAAGGCAGGCAGGTTTTGAGGGGAAAATCGCAGTTTTCAAGGGGGAAAAGGCAGGCAGGTTTTGAGGGGGAAAATGCAGGCAGGTTTTGAGGGGGAAAAAACCCGATTTGCGAGTCTTGGGAGTGAAAGGGTTCAGGTTGGGGGGTGGTGATGGAAGTTGTGAGGTAAAAGAGGCAGATTTCGGGGTGAAATGGGGCGGATTTGGGGGTGGAGGGCGCATAGTGTCGGAGTGGAGGCAGTTTTTGACGGGAAAAATGCAGTTGGGTTTTGAGGGGAAAAATGCAGGCAGGTTTTGAGGGGAAAAATGCAGGCAGGTTTTGAGGGGGAAAAGGCAGGCAGGTTTTTAGGGGGAAAATGCAGGCAGGTTTTGAGGGGGAAAATGCAGGCAGGTTTTGAGGGAGAAATGCAGGCAGGTTTTTAGGGGGAAAATGCAGGAAGGTTTTGAGGGGGAAAATGCAGGCAGGTTTTGAGGGGCAAATGCAGGCAGGATTTTGAGGGGGCAAATGCAGGCAGGTTTTTGAGGGGGAAAATGCAGGCAGGTTTTGAGGGGGAAAATGCAGTTTTTGAGGGGAAAAGGCAGGCAGTTTTTGAGGGGGAAATTGCAGGCAGTTTTTGAAGGGGGAAAATGGAGGCAGGTTTTGAGGGTGAAAATGGAGTCGGGTTTTGAGGGGAAAATGGAGGCAGGTTTTATGGGGGAAAAGGTAGGCAGTTTTTGAGGGGAAAATGGCAGGTTTTGATGGGGAAAAATGCAGGCAGGTTTTGAGGGGGAAATTGCAGGCAGGTTTTGAAGGGGCAAATGCAGGCAGGTTTAGAGGGGGCAAATGGCAGGCAGGTTTTGAGGGGGCAAATGCAGGCAGGTTTTGAGGGGGCAAATGGCAGGCAGGTTTTGAGGGGACAAAAGGCAGGCAGTTTTTGAGGGGGAAATAGCAGTTTTTGAGGGGGAAATAGCAGTTTTTGAGGGGGAAATAGCAGTTTTTAGTGGGGGAAATAGCACTTTTGTGGGGGAAATTTCAATTTTTGAGGGGGGAAATGCAGGCAGATTTTGAGGGGGAAAATGCAGGGAGGTTTTGAGGGGGCAAATGCAGGGAGGTTTTGAGGGGGACATTGAAGTTTTTGAGGGGGAAAAGGCAGGCACGTCTTGAGAGGAAAATTGCAGGCAGGTTTTGAGGAGGAAGGCTGCCGGCAGGTTTTGAGGGGGCAAATGCAGTTTTTGAGGGGGACATTGTAGGCAGGTTTTGAGGGGGAACAGGCAGGGAGGTTTTGAGGGGGCAAAAATGCAGGCAGGTTTTGAGGGGGAAGAATGCAGGCAGGTTTTGAGGGTGAAGAATGCAGGCAGGTTTTGGGGGGGAAAAGTGCAGGGAGGTTTTGAGGGGGGAAAAGTGCAGGCAGGTTTTCAGGGGAAAAATGCAGGCAGGTTTTCAGGGGACAAATGCAGGCAGGTTTTGAGGGGGACATTGCAGTTTTTGAGGGGGACATTGTAGGCAGGTTTTGAGGGGAAAAATGGAGGCAGTTTTTGAGGGGAAAAATGGAGGCAGTTTTTGAGGGGGAACATGCAGGCAGGTTTTGCGGGGGAAAATGCAGGCAGGTTTTTGAGGGGAAAATGGACGCAGGTTTTGAGGGGGAAAATGGACGCAGGTTTTGAGGGGGAAAAGTGCAGGCAGGTTTTGAGGGGGAAAATGGCAGTTACGTTTCGAGGGGGAAAATGCAGTTTTTGAAGGGAAAAAAGCAAGCAGTTTTTGAGGGGGAAATTTCAGTTTTTGAGGGGGAAAATGCAGGCAGGTTTTTTGGGGGAAAAAGGCAGGCAGGTTTTGAGGGGGAAAAAGGCAGGCAGGTTTTGAGGTGGAAATTGCAGTTTTTGAGGGGTCATTACAGTTTTTGAGGGGGACATTGCAGTTAGGTTTTGTGGGGGAAAATGGAGGCAGGTTTTGAGGGGGAAAATCGAGGCAGGTTTTGAGGGGGAAAATGGAGGCAGGTTTTGAGGGGAAAAGTGGAGGCAGGTTTTTGAGGGGAAAATGCAGTTAGGTTTTTGAGGGGAAAATGGAGATAGGTTTTGAGGGGGAAAATGGAAGCAGGTTTTGAGTGGGAAAATGGAGGCAGGTTTTGAGTGGGAAAATGGAGGCAGGTTTTGAGGGGGAAAATGGAGGCAGTTTTTGAGGGGGAAATTTGAGGTTTTGAGGGGGAAATTTCAGTTTTTGAGGGGGAAATTTTAGTTTTTGAGGGGGAAATTTCAGTTTTTGAGGGGGAAAATGCAGGCAGGTTTTGAGGGGTAAAATGGCAGGCAGGTTTTGAGGGGGAATATACAGGCAGGTTTTGAGGAGAAAATGCAGGCAGGTTTTATGGGGAAAAATGGCAGGCAGGATTTGAGGGGGAAAATGGCAGGCAGGTTTTGAGGGGGAAAATGGAGGCAGGTTTTGAGGGGGAAAATGGAGGCAGGTTTTGAGGGGGAAAATGGCCGGCAGGTTTTGAGGGGCAAAATGGCCGGCAGGTTTTGAGGGGCAAAATGCAGGTAGGTTTTGAGGGGGAAAATGGAGGCAGGTTTTGAGGGAGAAAATGGAGGCAGGTTTTGAGGGGGATAATGGAGGCAGGTTTTGAGGGGGAAAATGGAGGCAGGTTTTGAGGGGGAAAAATGCAGGCAGTTTTTGAGGGGGAAATAGCAGTTTTTGAGGGGGAAATAGCAGTTTTTGAGGGGGAAATAGCAGTTTTGAGGGGGAAATTTCAGTTTTTGAGGGGGAAAATGGAGGCAGGTTTTGAGGGGGCAAATGCAGGCAGGTTTTGAGGGGGCAAATGCAGGCAGGTTTTGAGGGGAAAAAGGCAGGCAGGTTTTGAGGGGGAAAAGGAAGGCAGTTTTTGAGGGGGCAAATGGCAGGCAGGTTTTGAGGGGGCAAATGGCAGGCAGGTTTTGAGGGGGAAAATTACAGGCAGGTTTTGAGGGGGAAAATGGAGGCAGGTTTTGAGGGGGAAAAATGCAGGCAGTTTTTGAGGGGAAAAATGCAGGCAGTTTTTGAGGGTGAAATAGCAGTTTTTGAGGGGGAAATTTCAGTTTTTGAGGGGGAAATTTCAGTTTTTGAGGGGGAAATAGAGGCAGTTTTTGAGGGGGAAATAGAGGCAGTTTTTGAGGGGGCAAATGCAGGCAGGTTTTGAGGGGGCAAATGGAGGCAGGATTTGAGAGGGACATTGCAGGCAGGGTTTGAGGGGGACATTGCAGTTTTTCAGCGGAAAAAGGCAGTCAGGTTTTGAGGGGGAAAAGGCAGTTTTTGAGTGGGAAAAATGCAGGCAGGTTATCAGGGGGAAAATGCAGACAGGTTTTGGGGGGAAAATGCAGGCAGGTTTTGAGGGGGAAAAGGCAGGCAGGTTTTGAGGGGGCAAATGCAGGCAGGTTTTGAGGGGGCAAATGTCAGGCAGGTTTTGAGGGGGCAAATGGCAGGCAGGTATTGAGGGGGGAAATTTCAGGCGGTTTTTGAGGGGGATAAGGCAGGCACGTTTTGAGGGGGAAAAGGCAGGCAGGTTTTGAGGGGAAAAAGTCAGGCAGGTTTTGAGGGGAAAAAGGCAGGCATGTTTTGAGGGGGAAAATGCAGGCAGGTTTTGGGGAAAAATGCAGGCAGGTTTTGAGGGGGGAAATGGCAGGCAGGTTTTGAGGGGGAAAATGCAGGTAGGTTTTGAGGGGGCAAAGGCAGTTTTTGAGGGGGAAAAATGGAGGCAGGTTATGATGCGGAAAATGCAGGCAGGTTTTGGGGGGGAAAATGCAGGCAGGTTTTGAGGGGGGAAAATGGCAGGCAGGTTTTGAGGGGGAAATTTCAGGCAGATTTTGAGGGCTAAAAGGCAGGCAGGTTTTGAGGGAGACATTGCAGTTTTTCAGCCGAAAAAGGGAGGCCGGTTTTGAGGGGGAAAAAGGCAGGCAAGTTTTGAGGGGGAAAAAGGCAGACAAGTATTTTGGGGGCAAAAAGGCAGGCAAGTATTTTGGGGGAAAAAGGCAGGTAGGTTTTGAGGGGGAAAAGGCAGGCAGGATTTTGGGGGTAAAAAGGCAGGCAAGTATTTTGGGGGAAAAAGTCAGGTAGGTTTTAGGGGGGAAATTGCAGTTTTTGAGGGGGACATTGCAGTTTTTGTGTGGGAAAAGGCAGGCAGGTTTTGAGGGGGAAAATGCAGGCAGGTTTTCAGGGGGAAAATGCAGGCAGATTTTGAGGGGGAAAATGGCAGGCAGTTTTTGAGTGGGACATTGCAGTTTTTGTGGGGGAAATTGCAGTTTTTGAGGGGGAAAAGGCAGGCCGGTTTTGAGGGGAAAATGGCAGGCAGGTTTTGAGGGGGAAAAGGAAGGCAGGTTTTCAGGGGAAAAATGCAGGCAGGTTTTGAGGGGAAAAAGGCAGGCAGGTTTTTTGGGGGAAAAGGCAGGCAGGTTTTGAGGGGGAAAATGCAGGAAGGTTTTGAGGGGGAAAATGCAGGCAGGTTTTGAGGGGAAAATGGAGGCAGGTTTTGAGGGGGAAAATGGAGGCAGGTTTTGAGGGGGAAAATGCAGGCAGGTTTTGAGGGGGCAAATGCAGGCAGGTTTTGAGGGGGAAAATGGCAGGCAGGTTTTGCGGGGAAAATGCAGGCAGGTTTTGAGGGGGAAAATGGCAGGCAGTTTTTGAGGGGGAAAATGGCAGGCAGTTTTTGAGGGGGAAAATGCACTTTTTGAGGGGGAAATTGCAGATTTTGAGGGGGAAAAGGTAGGCAGTTTTTGAGGGGGAAAAGGCAGGCAGGTTTTGAGGGGGAAAAGGCAGGCAGGTTTTGAGGGGGAAAATGTAGTGCAGGTTTTGAGGGGGAAAATGGCAGGCAGGTTTTGAGGGGGAAAATGGCAGGCAGGATTTGAGGGGGAAAATGGCAGGCAGGTTTTGAGGGGGAAAATGGAGGCAGGTTTTGAGGGGGAAAATGCAGGAAGGTTTCGGGGTGGAAAATGGAGGCAGGTTTCGAGGGGGAAAATGGAGGCAGGTTTCGAGGGGGAAAATGGAGGCAGGTTTCGAGGGGGAAAATGGAGGCAGGTTTCGAGGGGGAAAATGGAGGCAGGTTTCGAGGGGGAAAAGGGCAGGCAGGTTTTGAGGGGTGTGATAGGTAGTAAATCGTGTGTTCATCAAATCCAGTAATAAGACAATAGAAAAGCAAACTGTCATATGAACTATTGTATGTTGTGCAAGACTAACAGCAAATGTTTAATTGAATTAACATGATAGTGTGAATTGTGACAGGAAGAAAGGGGGGGGAACAACAAGAGAAGAAGCATCTGCATTTCAAAAGGTGTGAAGGGTTGCAGATGCCCAATTAAGCAAACAAGAGAGTGTTCAGACCATAAATCTCCTTATTCAAAGAGACTGCTGGGCCTAGGCTGATAAGGACGCTGCAGACTTAGTGGATCATCCCATTCCAGGCAAAAGGTGAAAAGTACACTGTGAGGAGGACCTACGGCCTTCATCCCAAACGACCACCACCCATAATTTGGAGACCCTTACCCGTATTTTTAACAGCTTCTGCGCAAGCGTAAAAGACTGATAAGCTAATTACCATACGAAGCGGGAATAGGCGGGTCCAAGTAATGTATATGCATAAGTGTATAATGACTATGTAACACTTTATAGTGTAAGATTGAAACAAAATGCCCGGGGGTTGCGGGCGTTGTTGGAGCAGGAGACTCCCCGGCCGCCCAGCGCTGTTTTGCTTGTTGCTGCTTGCTAAATAAAACTCTGACTCAGCCAAATTTAAGAAGTCAGTTTATACCACCCCTCAAAAACTGCCTGAAATTTCCCCCTCAAAAACTGCCTGAAATTTCCCCCTCAAAAACTGCCTGAAATTTCCCCCTCAAAAACTGCCTGCTATTTGCCCCCTCAAAACATGCCTACATTTTTCCCCATCAAAACCTGCCTGCATTTTCCAACTCAAAAACTGCCATTTTCCCCTCAAAAACTGCCTACCTTCTACCCATAAAACCTGCCGCCATTTTCCCCCTCAAAACCTGCCTGCAATTGTCCCCCCTCAAAACCTGCCTGCAATTGTCCCCCCTCAAAACCTGCCTGCAATTGTCCCCCCTCAAAACCTGCCTGCAATTGTCCCCCCTCAAAACCTGCCTGCAATTGTCCCCCCTCAAAACCTGCCTGCAATTGTCCCCCCTCAAAACCTGCCTGCACTTTTCCCCCCTCAAAACCTGCCTGCACTTTTCCCCCCTCAAAACCTGCCTGCACTTTTCCCCCCTCAAAACCTGCCTGCACTTTTCCCCCCTCAAAACCTGCCTGCACTTTTCCCCCTCAAAACCTGCCTGCACTTTTCCCCCCTCAAAACCTGCCGCCATTTGCCCCCTCAAAACCTGCCGCCATTTGCCCCCCCCAAAACCTGCCGCCATTTTCCCCCTCAAAACCTGCCGCCATTTTCCCCCTCAAAACCTGCCGCCATTTTTCCCCTCAAAACCTGCCGCCATTTTTCCCCTCAAAACCTGCCGCCATTTTTCCCCCTCAAAACCTGCAGCCATTTTCCCCCTCAAAACCTGCCGCCATTTTTCCCCTCAAAACCTGCAGCCATTTTCCCCCTCAAAACCTGCCGCCATTTTCCCCCTCAAAACCTGCCGCCATTTTCCCCCTCAAAACCTGCCGCCATTTTCCCCCTCAAAACCTGCCGCCATTTTACCCCAATAAACCTACCTGCCTTTGCCCCCTCAAAACCTGCCTGCATTTTTCCCGTCAGAAACTGCCTTTTCCCCCTCAAAACCTGCCGGCAGTCTTCCCCCTCAAAACCTGCCGGCACTTTTCCCCCTCAAAACCTGCCTGCACTTTTCCCCCCCTAAAAACCTGCCTGCACTTTTCCCCCCCTAAAAACCTGCCTGCACTTTTCCTCCCCTAAAAACCTGCCTGCACTTTTCCCCCCCTAAAAACCTGCCTGCACTTTTCCCCCCCTAAAAACCTGCCTGCACTTTTCCCCCCCTAAAAACCTGCCTGCACTTTTCCCCCCCTAAAAACCTGCCTGCACTTTTCCCCCCCTAAAAACCTGCCTGCACTTTTCCCCCCCTAAAAACCTGCCTGCACTTTTCCCCCCCTAAAAACCTGCCTGCACTTTTCCCCCCCTAAAAACCTGCCTGCACTTTTCCCCCCCTAAAAACCTGCCTGCACTTTTCCCCCCCTAAAAACCTGCCTGCACTTTTCCCCCCCTAAAAACCTGCCTGCACTTTTCCCCCCCTAAAAACCTGCCTGCACTTTCCCCCCCCTAAAAACCTGCCTGCACTTTTCCCCCCCTAAAAACCTGCCTGCACTTTTCCCCCCCTAAAAACCTGCCTGCACTTTTCCCCCCCTAAAAACCTGCCTGCACTTTTCCCCCCCTAAAAACCTGCCTGCACTTTCCCCCCCCTAAAAACCTGCCTGCACTTTTCCCCCCCTAAAAACCTGCCTGCACTTTTCCCCCCCTAAAAACCTGCCTGCACTTTTCCCCCCCTAAAAACCTGCCTGCACTTTTCCCCCCCTAAAAACCTGCCTGCACTTTTCCCCCCTAAAAACCTGCCTGCACTTTTCCCCCCTAAAAACCTGCCTGCATTTTTCCCCCTAAAAACCTGCCTGCATTTTTCCCCCTAAAAACCTGCCTGCAATTTTCCCCTACAAAACCTGCCTGCATTTTCCCCCTAAAAACCTGCCTGCAATTTTCCCCATCAAAAGCTGCCTGCATTTTTCCCCTCAAAACCTGCCCCCTTTTTCCCCTAAAAACCTGCCTGCATTCTTCCCCCTAAATAACTTCATTTTTACCCTCAAAAACTGCCTCCAAGCCGTCACTATCCACCCCCCACCCCCAAATCTGCCCCTTTTACCTCAAAACTTCCCCCGTCCACTCTCCAACCTGACCCCTTTCACCCCCAAGACTCTCAAATCGGGTTTTATCCCCCTCGAAACCTGCCTGCCCTTTTCCCCCTCGAAACCTGCCTGCCCTTTTCCCCCTCGAAACCTGCCTTCACCCCATCACTATGCACCCCCCCACCCCCAAAGCCACCCCTTTTCACCCCCAAATCTGTCCCTTTTACCTCACAACTTGCCCCCCACACCCTCCAACCTGACCCCCTTCACCCCCAAGACTCACAAATCAGGTTTTTTCCCCCTCAAAACCTGCCTGCATTTTCCCCCTCAAAACCTAACTGCATTTTTCCCCTCAAAAACTGCCTCCACCCCGTCACTATCCACACCCCACCCCCAAATCCGCCACTTTTTACCCCCAAATCTGCCCCTTTTACCTCACAACTTCTCCCCCCAACCCCCAACCTGACCCCTTTCACCCCCAAGACTCGTAAATTGTGTTTTTTTCCCCTCAAAAAGTGCCTTTTCCTCCTCGAAACCTACCTTTTTTCCTCAAAATCCGACTTCGCCCCGTCACTATCCGCCCCGCACACCCCGAAACCGCCCTTTTTCACACCAAAATCCGCCGCTCCCCGCCTTCCCCCCACCTGGTCGCGGTGAGCTGGGCGAGGCGCTCGGGAAGGGGAGGGCGTGGCCAGACGTGCCGTAACGTCCGCGCCCCCTCCACAGGGCGGGGACTTAAAAGGGCAACGCGTGCATGGTCCCGGTGGGGCCCACCTGACTTTTGGGGGTGTCCGGGGGGGGGGGGTTTAGGGCTCTCAGAAGGATTTTGGGGGTCTGGGGGGGGTTTGAAGCCACTTTGAGCGTTTTGGGGTGCAGGAGGGGAGGGCCCCGGGGCAGGGTTGGGGTTCACAAGGGATTTTGGGGTGCGGGGGGGAGTGCAGTAAAGTGTCCGGGGGGGTGTTGGGGCGCAGGGGCAGTATTGGGGTGCTGGGGGGGGGTACAAGCCCGGCGGGGGTCAGTTTTGGGGTGCAGAGGGGAGGGTGCAGGGGGGAAGGTGTATTTTGCGGTGCCGGGGAGTGGGAAATTTTGGGGTGCTGGGGGGAGCTGTCCCAACACCAGGGTGGGGGTTTTGGGGTGCAGCCTGGGGGCGGGGGGGTGGGATGTGTGTGTGTGCCCCCCCCCCCCAAAAAAAACAAAAACCAAAAACCAACCCAAAACTCTCCTTTGGGTGTCCAGGGGCGGCGCTTGGGGTGGGGGGTGCACAGGGGGGACCCCAACTCCACAGGCCACCCAGTCCTGGGTCCCCAGGAGGACATTTTGGGTGGCCAGGGTTCTCCAAATGGGGGTCATGGGCCCCTCAACCCCCGGGCAGATGTGGGGTGTCCGTGGGCCCCTCAACCCCTGGGGTCCCCAGAAGACCTTCTGAGGTACCCATGGGTCCTCCCCCTCCCCCTCTCTCCCCTCCCCCGCAGTTCCAGCGCCAACACACGACTCTCCACAAGCTCAACGCGGTGGCTTTGCTGGTGACCTTCTTCCTCTGCCGCGTCCTCCTCTTCCCCTACTTGTACTGGGCCTACGGGCGCCACCGGGGGCTGCCCCTCTTGGGGGTCCCGGCCGCTCTGCCCCCCACCTACAACGCCGCCGCCGCCGCCCTCTTGGCCCCCCAACTTTACTGGTTCGCCCTCATCTGCCGGGGGGCCTGGCGCCTCTTCCGACCCCCCGCCGCCCCCCGACAGCCCCCTTGAGCGACCCCCGACTCCCTTCCCCCCCCCCCCTCCCGCCCCAACTAGCGCCTGGGGAGGGGGGAAAAGGGGGGGGGGTGGATCTAGGAGGGGGGTGGAAGGGGGGGATCTATGGGGAATCTGTGGGGCAGCCTGGGGGGATTTATGGGGCAGGCTTGGGAGGGGGTCCTGGACTCCTATGCAGTACCTTGGGGTCCCTATGGGGCACCTTGGGGGATTTATGTGTCACTCTGGGGTCCCTATGGGGCAGCCTGGGGTACCCTGGGGGATCTATGGGGCACCCTGGGTTCCCTCTGGGGCCCCTTGGGGGATCTGTGGGTCACTCCGGGGGGCCCCGTCCCCTCCCTCCCAGGCGCAGCGGCTGGACCCACATTAAAGGACTTTGGGGACGTCCCGGCCTCCTCCTGCTTGGCGGGGGGGAGCGCCGGGACCCCCATCAGCTCCCAGTATGGACTGGGACAGCTCCCAGTACAGACTGGGTCCCCCGACACCCTTCCAGTACAGACTGGGCCTGTCCCAGTATAAAGTGAAGCCTCTGATCCCCATCCCAGTCCAGACTGGGCCCTTCCCAGTACAAACTGCTCTCCTTGGTCCAGTCCCAGTACAGACTGGGCCACTTCCCAGTCAGAACTGGATTCCCTCCCAGTACAGACTGGGCCCATTCCCAGTACCAAGTGGAACCTCTGAACCCCTCCCAGTGCAGAATGGGCATCGTCCCAGTACAGACTGGGGCCCTTTTTTAGTACAAGCTGGTTCCCCTGGCCTCTCCCAGTACAGACTGGGCCCATTCCCAGTACAAACTGCTCCCCTTGGTCCACTCCCAGTACAGACTGGGCCACTTCCCAATCAGAACTGGACCCCTTTCTCCCCTCCCAGTACAGACTGGGCTGCCTCCCAGGAGAAACTGGATTTCCAGTGCCCTCCCAGTACAGACTTTTCCCCATCCCACTACAAGCTGCTTTCCTTGGACCAGTTCCACTACAGACTGGGCCACTTCCTGGCCACAACTGGATGCCCCGGCTCTCTCCCAGTATAGACTGGGCCTTGTCCTAGTACAAACTGGATCCCTTTAAATGCTCCCAGGAGAGACTGGCTGGCTTCCCAGTCCAAACTGGATGCCCACATCTCCTCCCAATCCGGAACGCGGTGGGTCCCAGTACAGACTGGGCGTCCTCCCAGTCCCAAGAGGATCCTTGGATCTCATCCCAGTCCAGGCTTGGCCCATCCCAGTACAACCTGGATCATCCTCCTTCCCCCCCCACCTCCCAGTACAGACCAGGCTTCTTCCCAGTACTAACTGGTTCTCCTGGTCCCTTCCAGTACAGGCTGGGCCCTCTCCCAGTACAAACTGGATGCCCTAGTGCCTCCCAGTCCAAACTGGAGTCAGCCCCTGTACCCCCGGCCTCCCAGTACGACCATCTTGGAAACCCAGTTGAAGGTTGAAAGGGAATTTATGGGCAATATCCTCAGATTTTACTATTTTGGGAATAAATAACGATAATTGTTGGTCCCAGTTGGATTTAGTAAAGGAGTTGTAGAGAAATCGGAGATATTTCACCTCCTTTCCGCCTCATTATTTTACAGTTTTCCCTCATTTTGCCTCAAAGCAGGGAAAAAAAAAAAAAAAAAAACACAACAACAAAAAAACAGCCAAAGGACTCAAATCAGGAGCTACTTGAGTAAAATTAAAGATGACTGCTCAAAATGAACGAGAATTATGAATTTTTTTATTTCTGGGAGGGTGGGTGTGTGACGGGTTCGTTAGAGCGAGAAAAAAGTAACTTTGAGACGAAAAATGAGGATTTTCACAGAGAATTGGTGGGTTTGGACCCTAAAAATGGGGGATTTAAAGAGAAAAATGAGGATTTTCACAGAAATTTGGTGGGTTGGACCCTAAAAATGGGGGTCAGAGGAGAAAAATGAGGATTTTGACACGGAGAAGGTGGGTTTTGGGTTTGTGACCTAAATGTGAGGGATTGTCTGTGAAAAATGCTTGGAGTCTAAAAATGAGATTTTTTGGACCCTAAAAATGAGGGTTTAGCGTAGAAAAATGAGGATTTTTCACCCAGAATTGGTGACTGGGTTTGTGCGGCAGAGCTGAGCACGCACACGACCAATGGGATCGGGCAACGCCCGTTTATTCCAACTGATTCAGCCCTTTTATAACGTTCTCCCGCGCGCGTGAGCGACACGCGGTACAAGTCCTCGGGATTGGACGGTTAACTCAGCCCGCGCTTTAAACCTTCTTCTGATTGGATAAAAAGTGCCACATCAGCCGTGCCAGGCTTCTGCCTTGTGGAACATCCTCTTCCGTCCCAACCCCTGCCGGGGGTTGTTTGTCCCGTCGAGTTTCTCCCCCCTCACTCAGGGTCACGTCCTTATCGCGTTCTTGCTCGGCGGAGGCTCTTATCACTCTTGTTCTCACGCGGGATTGCTGACGCGGCCGTTCTCTCGCAGAAAGCCTCCAGAACCCCAACAGATCCCTCTTTTTGGTTTTGAGCAACCCGGATTTCTTGCGGGCCCTTTTGTACCGAATGTCTCACACGGGAAACCAAGCACGGCAAAATGACAGCAAGCACGATAACAAGAATTTTAATTCCCCTTTGTAACGACTCTTCCAACCATCCTGCGATTCCCGATGAAGCAAACCGTTCTGATAGGGGTGATGTTACAGCCGTTAACTTCTGCGTGTCATCCTTCCGTTTTCTCCGATTCTCACCGATAGATACCGACGGGTCGGATAAATTCATACAGCGCATTCCTTCAAACTCTTCACACCCTTGGGCTAAAAGCAGAAAATCAACGGCAGCCCTGTCCCGCAGTACAGCACGCCCAAGGCTCTCCACGCCCGTGGCCAAAGCACCGATTACATTCGATGTCAAGTTCATTTGTTTAGCCGTCCAACATGCAAAACGAGTGACGAGTTGTAATCCCTTTTTGGTCCCAGCTGGAGACACTTGCCAAAAGGCTGCGGTGCCCACGCGCCGCTCTCCTGCTAACAAACATCTTGTTTTCAACAGCTCAGCTTCTTTATCTCCTTGCTACGCACGCCGTTTCTCAGCCCCTTGGCCGTGCAGGTGTTCCTCACCCCAGCTCCAGCCTGTTGTTACAGCGAGGCCACACGGGCTGGATCGCTCACGACACGTCCGTTGTTTTCGAACCATTCCACCAATCCCTCTTTTTGTTTTTGGGGCCATCCAGACCCCTTTTATTGTTCGGTCCATCGTTTTCACAAAACGCTTCCACACGGAGCTCAACATCATCAAAAGGTTACAATGACCATCGAAACGGTTATTCAATATAAAACCAAATCCTTGAACCATCTAGTGACGTTTTAGCCCAATCACTATTAAATACTCTTCCTTCTTCAAGACGTAAACCCGTCGCGTGAGCATCGCTACAAAACCAAGTGTCATTTCCTGGTGCTGCTGAAGGAGTCTCGACTGTCTGATTACACCAGCCATGTGTCAGAGTTGTGTGAGGCCGATGCCTCCCAGATCTCCCATTTCTTTGTTTCTTGCGGCGCCTGCAAGACTTGTTGGAGAGCTGTATCAGTCAGGGCTGAGACAAACTTTAAAACATAACGTACGTAGAATAGTTCTACAGAAGGTTAAAAGAATACAGCCCTTATAATTACTAGTTAAAAAGAGTAGGTTAATTTGACTCCCCAAAATTAAGGGATATAACTAAATACTACAAAAATAAACAGTGAGGAAAATACGGAGCAGCACACTTAATTAATAGAAGTACTAATGCTCAGATCCGCAATTGTTGGGGAACCCTGGGTGCAGCGAGAATTCAGAGTGCCCTTCCTCGCGAACCGGAAACCCTACGCGATGCGTCCATCCGTAGGGGAGGCATCCAACGTCGCTGCAAGCAGGTCCGGCCTCTAAATCAACAGGGCAAAATAACTGGCAATTTTTTTTATTTTTTTTTTGAGAGGAAACATCTGATTCCATCCTCCTGTTGGGTTCCACCCTGAGCCTGGCCAGTACTCCAGGGGGAAAACCAAGGGAGTTTCTAATAAGGTTAAACACTTGAGCTCTTAATTCTTAATATTGCTAAACAAAGAAAGTGGAATACATACATTCTTACAGCATCTTATCCTTATTAATAACCGTATTTTATCTAAACTACATTTTGCACAAGTGACTAGTAAGCCTAGATATTTCATTAAGGAGTTACAATTACTGTTAGCATTTTCTCCCAAAAGAATTGGCAGCTGTAGTGTAGTTTGTCCTGTTGCAGTAGCAAACATTACCCAGACATTCTGCTGAAATGATCAGTCGAAGAGACCGCAAACTGTCGGCACAGGGGCACCCACAGCACCCACAGCTGGATCCTGAGTGCTGGCTGCCTCTCACCCTCAGCTGTGGTTGCACACACCCTGTCGGTGACCATCGGAGATGAGACCTGTGCAGACACCAGCATCACCTCTTCCCCAGGGTATTAAAGGAACTGGTCCTTCCCAGTTCCCCCTTTCTAGGGTTTTGTTAACACTTGAGCTTTGCTCTGGACTTCTTGTTGATCTGGTATCTGTGATGAGAAGTGACACAATACTGGTGGCACCTGCGAGACAGGGCAATGTTTAAAAGGTTTGAAGAGATGGAGTCTGTCTGGTATTCAGGGCAAGTTGCAGGGATGTTTTTAGCTGGATGCCTTGATAAAGAAAACTGGTTTTGTGTTGCGCTGACATTCTGGTGGAAGAAATGCATGTGTTTTACAGCAGAGCAAATGGTTGACCTGGAGCCAAGCTCTCTCCCCCCTTTTGTTTTTGCAAAAGCACTTTCAAGGTCTGGCGCGCTCTTTCTACGATGGTTTGTCCTGTGGGGGAATGCAGTGTACTTGTGATGCTTGTTAGCTATATGGTGAAGATCTTGTTTTGCCTTCTCTGTGAGTGCTTCGGGTGATGTCAGTGAAGGATCTTTCCAGAAAATATCAGATAAGCTGTGCAGATCATCATGAGTTAGGCCCACGACGGCTGTATCCAATTTATGGTTCCCAACAGTGTCTGTAAATCTTTTAAAGTCTTAATAGCAGTTTTAAGTTGTCGCAGGACAATACACACAGGTGATTCGGTTCACAAGGTGAGTGTCAGGGGGGGTTCAGGGTGGGTCGTGCTGCAGCGGTGATTAAGACAAATTTGACCCAATTTGAGTTCCCCATTGAGTCATACAGTCATGACCCCAAAATGCAATAGGGGTTTCCAATAGAAATGGATGAATATTTGCTACCCGGTTTTCTGGGCCCCTCACATGAATGAGAGCCTTGCTTTGAATTGCTGCAGCATGACACCAACCCTGAACAGCATTTGAGGTACCGGAGCCAACAGCCAGTCTGCTCACAGATATTATGGTCACATCTGCACCAGCATCTAAATGCCTGTCAGCTCCACAGATTTTTTAGCTTTAACGAGAGTACATTTTACCAGAAGTTAACCTTGTGTTACTGTTTTAGTCCAAAAATATTTAAGGGGTACCTGCTGATCCAAATCCTGAGTAATTGCAGCTTCTTTAACAAGCTGAACAATTTTTTACTTTTTTTTTTTTTTTTTTTTTTTTGTTACTGAACACAGGGGTACAGGCCATAATATTGATTTTTCTCTTCATAACCAGCATCTGCGACCCCTGGTAAAACAAACAACCCCCGTCAGGTTGCAGATGACCTTTTGCCAACATTTCCCTTAGGCAGATGGTTCAGAGGGGCACTCTCCCCGCAGAGCGTGCACCTAAATTCCAAACAACAACCAACACGGAATGACTGCCTCCCGTTAGAGGAGGTGTTTTACCTGTGACACTGAGAACACGGCGCCCAAACCAACCGCAGCACCGATGCCCCAGCGGGCGGCAGTAGGACACACACTCACACACACACACACACACACACAGAAAGGAGCTCCTGACACTCATCACTCACAACATAAAATGACAAATATTACAAATACGAAGATTCCATTAAGAACATCTCCAGCCTGGGCCGCATCCCCCTGCCGCTTTTGGCGGGGGGTGCCGAGAGCGCGGCGCCGGGCTCAGCCGCAGGCGGCCGCTCCGCGGGGGGGGGTCGGGGAGGCCCCGGGCCGCCGCCGCCAGCTCCGAACGCCGAGCACGGGGATCCACACGCTCGTTGTTTCAAATAGAGCACTGTGCCGGCGTGAATGCCATTTTTTCTTCTTAAAAGTGTTAGCCAATTTCTAGGGGGCCAATCGATATCCCTGAGCCATCGCCTCCAGTACAGCTGGTGTAGTCTGAGGATTTGCAGCCCGTTCTTATTAATGCTTTTCTCTAAATCTTTAATAACAGAAAAATGCCGTTCCTCCCAACGTGGCTGATGACTCGGCTCATAGCTTACAGGAGTAAGAATTTTTCTTGCCATGTCCATGTTCCCTTGCGCCAAAATTTTTTCGCCTCACTTTTACAGTTTTTTCGCCTCAGTTTTATCTATGGATCATCCCCAATTAAAGGAGGACACAGACCAGGCAGTCCAGATTCTTTTTCAGGATTTACAGCATCAGGGTCTAAAAGATTATCACACCGTTCTGCTTCTTCAAACAATAAATTTGGCTCTTTAAAGTGTCCCTTAGCCTTGCCCAGACCAATCAGCGCGGCTAAGTCTTTTAACGGACCTACTCCCCACTTTTCTAAAAAGCGCTGTAAAAGTTGAATGGCTACCTCTCGTTCCACGTTCCTGCCCGGGCAGCAATTCCTCAAATTCCACAAATTCCACAAATTCCTGGTGCAGCTCGACGACCTTCCTCAAAGTCCGATCAAGTAGCCAGACACCAGTGAAGGCTTTTCCTGGGTAACAAATCCCTGTTCAGTCTTTAATTCCTCTGGCCTTTCCTGGGTATTATCCCTATGCGGCCAATTCCGGGGTAGCCCTCCTCGGATACCAAAATCTTCTGAAGCCGGACCAGCTGCCCCGATGTCAGACTTACAAATCCCGACGCTTTAGGAGATGGCACACGTCTACTGCCGTCGGCAGCGACCTTATCGCCTTCCAGCTCCGAAAATCCGTCCCGCCGCTTCCCGGGTTCCGTCCGGTGGAAAAGCAGGGATCGGGTAACCCTGCTCAGGGCGCCACTTGCGGCGGGCGGAGGAAGCAAGCAGCCGACTCAATGTGAACGATAGAGCAAGCTTCAACTCTATTGAGAGAAATCACCCCTTATATAAGCGCTCTACACTAACCATGCACACTACTCACAGATCTATTGGGTACATGTAAAAGGCCACATTATAAAATCCCAGCCCCTTGTGGCATCTCAGACATGTCACAACATCTTCCCTCTTCTGGCCTGCCTCCTTTCCCAAGGTTGTTTTTTTACCATCAAGGCCGTTGTGTACCTCAGTTTCTCTCTCTGTTAACATAACAGTCTGTTGTCAGCATAACTGTACCCGGGGTTTTTCCTCTGTTTACCTCAGGCGGCTGTGACCAGCTCCTGCACAGACCCACGGCCTTGCTCTCCGCAAGCCGTTCTCCAACAGGGGACCCCAGGGGTTGAGGGGCCCACGGACACCCCACATCTGCCCGGGGGTTGAGGGGCCCATGACCCCCATTTGGAGAACCCTGGCCACCCAAAATGTCCTCCTGGGGACCCAGGACTGGGTGGCCTGTGGAGTTGGGGTCCCCCCTGTGCACCCCCCACCCCAAGCGCCGCCCCTGGACACCCAAAGGAGAGTTTTGGGTTGGTTTTTTGTTTTTTGTTTTTTTTTTGGGGGGGGGGCACACACACACATCCCACCCCCTCGCCCCCAGGCTGCACCCCAAAACCCCCACCCTGGTGTTGGGACAGCTCCCCCCAGCACCCCAAAATTTCCCACCCCCCAGCACTGCAAAATACACCTTCCCCCCTGCACCCCCCCGTCTGCACCTCAAAACTGACCCCCCCCGGGCTTGTACCCCCCCCCCCAGCACCCCAATACTGCCCCTGCGCCCCAACACCCCCCCGGACACTTTACTGCACTCCCCCCCGCACCCCAAAATCCCTCCGGGACCCCCCCTTCCCATCACGCCAAACACCCCAAAACCCTCCACGCCCCCCCCCCCCCAAAAACCCCTCCAGGATCCCCCCCCGGACCCCCTGAACCCCAAACTCCCCCCCGCACCCAAATATCCCTTGTGCACCCCAACCCCGCCCCGGGACCCTCCCCTCCTGCACCCCAAAACGCTCAAAGTGGCTTCAAACCCCCCCCAGACCCCAAAAATCCTTCTGGGAGCCCTAAACCCCCCCCCGCACACCCCCAAAAGTCAGGTGGGCCCCACCGGGACTATGCACGCGTTGCCCTTTTAAGTCCCCGCCCTGTGGAGGGGGCGCGGACGTTACGGCACGTCTGGCCACGCCCTCCCCTTCCCGAGCGCCTCGCCCAGCTCACCGCGACCAGGTGGGGGGAAGGGGGGGAGCGGCGGGTTTTGGGGTGAAAAAGGGCGGTTTTGGGGTGTGCGGGGCGGATAGTGATGGGGCAAAATCAGATTTTGAGGAAAAAAGGCAGGTTTTGAGGGGGAAAAGGCACTTTTTGAGGGGAAAAAAACACGATTTACGAGTCTTGGGGGTGAAAGGGGTCGGGTTGGGGGTTGGGGGGTGAAGTTGTGAGGTAAAAGGGGCAGATTTGGGGGTGAAAAGTGGCGGATTTGGGGGTGGGGGGCGGATAGTGACGGAGTGGAGGCAGTTTTTGAGAGGAAAAATGCAGGCAGGTTTTGAGGGGGGAAAAATGCAGGCAGGTTTTGAGGGGGGAAAAATGCAGGCAGGTTTTGAGGGGGGAAAAATGCAGGCAGGTTTTGAGGGGGGAAAAAGGCAGGCAGGTTTTGAGGGGGGAAAAAGGCAGGCAGGTTTTCAGGGGGGAAAAATGCAGGCAGGTTTTGTGGGGAAAAATGCAGGCAGGTTTTGAGGGGGAAAATGCAGGCAGGTTTTGAGGGGGAAAAAACCCGATTTGCGAGTCTTGGGAGTGAAAGGGTTCAGGTTGGGGGGTGGTGGGGGAAGTTGTGAGGTAAAAGGGGCAGATTTCAGGGTGAAAAGGGGCAGATTTGGGGGTGGAGGACGCATAGTGACGGAGTGGAGGCAGTTTTTGAGGGGGAAATTGCAGTCAGTTTTTGAGGGGGAAATTGCAGGCAGTTTTTGAGGGGAAAAAGGCAGGCAGTTTTTTGAGGGGAAAAAGGCAGGCAGTTTTTTGAGGGGAAAAAGGCAGGCAGTTTTTTTGGGGGAAATTGCAGGCAGTTTTTGAGGGGGAAATTGCAGACAGGTTTTGAGGGGGAAAAAACCCGATTTGTGAGTCTTGGAGGTGAAAGGGGTCAGGTTGGGGGGGGGGGAAGTTGTGAGGTTAAAGGGGCAGATTTTGGTGTGAAAAGGGTCGGATTTGGGGGTGGGGGGCGGATAGTGATGGGGTGGAGGCAGTTTTTGAGGGGAAAAATGCAGGCAGGTTTTGAGGGGGAAAAAACCCGATTTGCGAGTCTTTGGTGTGAAAGGGGTCAGGTTGAGGGTCGGGGGGAAGTTGTGAGGTAAAAGGTTTCTGGGGTGAAAAGCGCTGATTTGGGACGGGGGATATTTTGGGGTGAAAGAGGCGGCTTTGTTGTAGAAAGGGCAGATTTTGGGGTGTGGGAGCAGATCTGGGGGGGAAATGAGCAGATTTGGGTGAAAGTCAGATTTTTGAGGTGAAAAGGGCAGATTTGCGGCCGTGGGGGCGGATTTGGGGTTCAAGGGGCAGATTTTGGTGTGTGGGGTTGCTTTTGGGGGTGAAGGAGCCAGATTTGGGGTGAAAGCAACAGATTGGGGGGGGTTGGATGAGATTTGGGTGTAAAAAAGGAGGAGATTTTGGGGGTGAAAAAGGCAGAATTGGGGGTGAAATGGGCAGATTTGGGGATCTGGGAGGAAATTGGGGGTGCGAAGGCAGATTCTGGGGTAAAAGGAGCAGCTTTGGGATGTGGGGGGAAATTTTAGCGTGAAAGGGGCAGATTTTTGTGTCTTGGGGCATATTTGTGGTGAAAGCAGGATTTGGGCCAGAGGGAGATTTTTGGGGTGAAAAAAGGCTGATTCTGGGGTGTGGGATCATAATTTGGGGTGAAATGAGAACGTTTTGGGGTTGGGGGTGGCTTTGGGGCTCTGGAGGCAGGTTTGGGGACAAAAGGGGTAGATTGGGGGCGTGGGGAGAAATTTTCTGGTAAAAATGAATATTTGAGGTGGAAGAGGGCAGGTTTTAGTCCCTGGAGGGAGATTTTGGGGTGAAAGGGGCAGATTTTGGGGTTGAAAGAGGCAGATTCAGGGTGAAAAGGAGCAGGTTTTGGTTCCTGGGTGGGGATTTTTGGGGTGAAAGGGGCAGATTTTGGGGTGAAAAGGGCCGAATTGAGGCCAAGGAAGCAGATTTTGGTGCCTGCAGAGCGATTTTGGGGCTGAAAAGGGCAGCTTTAGGGTGTGAAAGGGGCAGATTTGGGGCTGAAAAAGCAGATTTTGGTGCCTGGAGGGTGATTTGGGGGTGAAAAAAGCAAATTTGAGGTTAAAAAAGCAGATTTTGGTGCCTGGAGGGCGATTTGCGAGTGAAAGGGGCAGATTTGGGGGTGAAGGGGGCAGATTTGGGGTGCACCGTGGATCCCAGGTTGGGGCGGGCGCGGGGAGGGGCCCCGAGTTCCTCTTCCTTGACCTTGAAACGCCCTTGGAGTTCCCTTTGGGGGGGGGGGGGAGCCCGGGTGCCCTCCCCGGGGGCAGCCATGGGGGCGGGCGGGGCCGTCACGTCCCCGGGGGGGTGTGGGGGGGGCTGATGTCACCGCTGTTCCCCCCCGCTGATGTCACTGTCGATGTCACCGCAGGCGCCGCGATGTCTCCGCCGGTGGCAGCCCTGAGCCCGGAGCAGAAGAAGGAGCTGGCGGCCATCGCCCAGCGCATCGTGGCCCCCGGCAAGGGCATCCTGGCCGCCGATGAGTCTACTGGTGGGGCACTGGGAGGGGATTGGGGGGCACTGGGAGGGAGGGCGGGATGCACTGTGAACTATCAGGAAGGGGTTAGGAAGCACTGGGATGCACTGGGCAGCACTGGGAACTACCAGGAAGGGGCTAGGAAGCACTGGGAGCATACTGGGAGGCACTGGTGTCACCGGAATCCGGGATAAAAAATAACTTATCGACACCAGTGTGATGCAGATGAGCAGACACTCCTTTATTGACGGCCGGACGTGTAGGGGAGTGCTCCCACCAGCAACACGTGCCGGGCACCAGAATCACACTCCTTATATAGAACTCCTACATATTCATTAAGTCTTCATACATAAGCACACAGCTTCCAAGAAATCATTAACATATTCCCCTCCTACTTCCGATTCTGCGCAGTAGAGGTTAGAAATGTCTAGAAATGGCTCTGGGGTGCAATGGGAGCAGGTGGTCCGTGGGTCGGGGGTCGCCGTCTCCCCCTGCCGGAATTACCTTCTGCTTAAGGACACGGTTTTCTTGGCAGGAACCCGCAAGCTGTTACGGTCACTGCCCTCAGTTCCCATTAATCCTGGGCCTTGACAACTCCTGGCATTCTGCTAGTCCTGTGTGTGTATTATAAATCAGGTTACAGATCACCTCGGGTTTTGTTACCTGGGTTCTCACCGTTCCTACTAAACCATTATGACCAGTCCCTTCAGCCTTGGCACGGGGCTGTACAGGGGATTTCAGAGCAGCAGTCGGTTGCTAGATTCAAAATACAATAAGTAGAAGATAAATGATTTTTACTAAAATATCTCTTAATTCCATACTTACATTAAAATCAAACACAATTTAATTTCAGTTGATAATAAAGTCAGTAACATTTCCCCCCTTTGAAAGTGTTGAAAATAATGTCAATCCTTTCACACTTTTATTCATTTTCGTCTTTGAGGCCAAAGTTTGTCTTGCCAGATGATGGTGGTGCCGGGCTGTGTCTGGTGGCACAGTGGGTACCTCTCTCATAGTTCTACGATATATTGCAGCCTCTTAGTAAACTGTCTTTTAAGAGAGGCACACGCCAACATAATCATCAAAAGGACAATTAATAGCAAAAATAGAATTTTGATGAAGGATTTCATCCAAGATCTCAAATTCCATCCTAATCCTCTAAAAATTTTTTTCCTAGCCAATCTTTTGACGTATCGTCTCGAACTGTTTCCGTTTCTTTTCCGATTTTGCCTAACAGATCTAAAGTATGTTCCACACCCTGTGCAGCGTTCGGGATATGAATGCAGCAATGATCCCATCTGTCTTTGAGATCCCCACCCACTCCGTGTGCCTTTAACAGAAGCATGTCTAATGCCATCTGGCTTTGACGTGTCATTCAGGAAGTTACCTGTAATTGGATGTTTAATTCTTTAAATCCTTTTCTTGTAACATTGGCCAATTTTTCTCCTTGTCCTGTTAGTGACAAAGCCATTCTCTATTCCTGTAGGACGCTGTTGGGTTCAAAGGAGACTCTAAAGCCCAGCCGATTTTTCCTCCTGTTGATGGTTCATTCCAGGTGTCATCATCTGTGTCAGACCTTTTGATTCGCTGTAATTTTAAATTTTCCAGGGATCCCTTGAATGGCGATTTCTTCCAAACCGGACACGATGTTGGCAGGCCTAAAGGAATTTGTTTCACCTTCCCATCTACTGGTAGGTGGGTTGTCCGGGTGCCATCACTTAATGCCCAAACTAAATGCCCTGGACTCTGAATGGCGGATTTCTTACAACTAAAAAGTATCCTCTTCTGGGTGTAAAGATGCTAGTCACGGTGAGGTTATCATGAAAACCTCGGCAACAACAACCAAACTTCAAAGCAGCTGCCAAATGAGGAATTCTTCGAATTATGAAGTCTGCATTGCTGCAGTCATACACCTTTTCACATTTCCACCATGGCACTACACGTCCCTTTCCTTGCCGGGTAGTGCCTTTATCTGCTCTCGAGGGAAGGATGGCAAACACTCTGTTAACCCAGGTACCGTCCCAAGTGAAACACCGAGGGGCTCTGGCCACGTACTGAAATCGTGAGAATATGGACATAGACCGTACAGAGTCTCACCTTGCCCGGGTTTGGGTGCCTTGCCCAGTTCTGTCACACTGCCATTCCATGATGCTCCTGCTCACATGGGTTTTAATTTGTTCATCATACGAACACCATCCTAGATTAGGGTTTGGGCCTCCTGGGAGGAGAACTCGAGCCAAAGCACGAGGTTGAGACCCTGTTACAAAGTCATAATTTAGTAGTTTCTCACAGTCTGATTATTTTCCTGGCGATGTCCATTGTTTTCTAATAACTTTCACTTGTTTATACCATTGAATCACTGACCTTTGTTTGCAATAAAGTCTCGTTTTCGTGTTCCAAATTGGTCAAATGCATAGTCAAGATTCCCCAAGGAATAGATTCACCGACTGCTCTTGGAATTGGTAAACAAGCTGTGATCTGGGTGACATTTTGTAAGTTGGCGAATCCCTTAATCAATCCTAACATCAGATTTTCCTCAGGCATTTCTTTGGGCGTTTGGGTTAATTGTTCTGTATCTGATTGCCTTCTGTTCCTTGCCACCAGATCAACCCGTGATTCCACCAGCGTCACCTTCCAAGCCAATATAAGGAGAACAATCACAAACTGATGTGAAATATTAGACATGTTTTAAAGTCTTTGGGTCACAGCTTATAATGTTCCATGGAGCAGGTGCTTTCTTCACTCGGGTATAGTGTACCCAAGCATCTGATTCTGCAATCTTGGTAGCCATGAAGGTGGTTAACAGTATCTGGACAGGTGTTTTTCAACGCTCCTGCAAAGGTTCAGAAGTCCACATTTTCACACAGACATAATCTCCTGGTTGAAAATCCTGCACTGGAGTTTCCAGGGATAATGGTCTGTTCCACAGCACTGCGCTCCGAATCGCAGCCAGTGTTTTTCCTAAAGAAAGCAAATAGTTATACACATCCTGTTTTCCTTTTCCATGCATGTTTGGGTTTGGTTCTGGGGACTCATAAGGTTTTCCGTACAGCGGTTCACAAGGACTGACTGAGGTTCCACTCTTTGGTTGTACTCTGATCCGTAATAATGCCAGTGGAAGTGCTTGAGGCCACTTTGAACTGGTCTCTTGACAGATCTTACTTATTTGCCTTTTTAAAGTTTGGTTCATTCTTTCTACTTTTCCACTGGATTGTGGCCTCCATGGAGGATGCAAATCCTAAGTGATACCCAGAATTCTGCTCACATTTTGGACTATTTCTGCAACAAAGTGTGGACCTCTGTCAGACGAAATTCCAATAGGAACTCCAAATCTTGGAATTATTTCTCGTATTAACCACTTTACTACTTCATTGGCTTGTGTGGTGCGACAGGGAAAAGCTTCTGGCCATCCTGTAAACGTATCAACCCCCACCAGGATGTATCGGTACCCGTTTTATCGAGGTAGTTCTGAAAAATCCACTTGCCAATAATCCCCAGGCTCTGTACCAGATTTTAATTTACCCATTTGAACTCTTTTCCTAGTTACCGGATTATTTTTTAAACATACTTCACATTTTGCAGTTATTAATTTAGCCATGTCTGTCATTTTAACAGATATAACTTGTTTTTGTAAAGAAGTTACTAAAGCTTCTGCCCCCCCAATGACATCCTTGATGTTTGGTCTGCATTATTTCTTTTATTAACACAGGTGGAACTACTGCTCGTCTATGAGGGGTCACTGTTTTGGGGGGAATTAATGCCATTTGGAATACTCGTTCTTTTGCTGTTCGGTTGGCGAAATTACTTCTAGCAATTTCTTTTGTGTTCCTAATTTGGTGTGCTTTACAGTGCATGATTGCTACCTGATTTGCTTTTTGAATTGCCTGTAATAATTGTAAAATTTAATTTTGATGCTTAATATTTGATTCCCTGAGAGGACAATAATCTTTTTTTTTTCCACAAAGCTCCATGGACATGTACCACCCCAAGAGCATACTTTGAGTCTGTCCAAATATTTACTTTCTTCGTTTCACTTAGTTCTAAGGTTCGAATCAAAGCAATGAGTTCTGATTTCTGAGCTGATGTGGCACTCGTCAGTGCCTTTGCTTCTATAACTGTGGTGTCTGTTGTTACCGCATATCCAGCGTATCGAACTCCTCATTCCATAAAGCTGCTGCCATCTCTATACAATTCCCAGTCTGGTCGCTCCAGTGGTACATCCTTCAGATCTTCTCCACTGGAATAAACATACTCGATAGCAGCCAAGCAGTCCTGCTCCAGTGGCTCTTCTTCCTGTGTGGAACTTAAAAACACTGCAGGATTTACCAGGTTAGTTGTTTTTAGGCTCACACCATCTTGTTCAGCCAGTACTACCTGGTACTTCATCATTCAGCTCAGAGACAGCCAATGTCCCCCCTTCTGTTCTAAACCAGTTATCACCGTCTGTGGGACACAGACTGTTATCGTGCTTCCCAAAGCCAATTTCCGAGCTTCCTGTATGAGCATCACTGTTGCAGCCACAGCTCGAAGGCAGTTTGGGCACCCTTTACTCCCCGTGTCCAGCTGTTTAGAGACGGATCCAACAGGTCGTGTCCAGCTTCCCATCTCCTGGGTCAGCACACCCAGTGCCAGGCGTTGTCTTCCGTGAACCAACAGCTGAAAGCCTTTGGTGATGTCCAGAAGTCCTAAGGCAGGTGCCGACATTAAAGCGGTTCAGTTCTGTGACAGCCCGTTGTTGTGTGGGCCCCATGTCGAAGGAGAGTTCTTTGGGCCTCATGTAGCAGTTTAGCTGTCAGACCATAACTCATGATCCAGAGGCGGCACCACCCTGTCATTCCTAACAATGCGCTGAGTTCATGAATGTCTTTTGGCTCACATGGCTTCTCAGCGTTCTGTTCCTAATTGCCGCTGCCCTTCTGAAATCTCAAAGTCCAAATATATCACAGCCTGACATTCAGTGCCAGAAAATTAAACAGATCTCGTTACCTGTATGTAGGTAAATCTTTCTTCTGTGGCAATCAGTGTGTCATCCACGTATTGTAAAAGCAAATGTCCAGGTGTTGGTTTGTCCTGTTCCCGTGTTTCAAGCTCCTTTGCCAGCTGATTTCCAAAAATTATCGGGCTATTTTTAAATCCTTTTTAAATCCTTGGGGTAGTCTTGTCCATGCCAGCTGCATCTTTCGTCCTGTTTGTGGATTTTTCCATTCAAAAGCAAACAATTTTCTGTCTTCCTTCTCCAAGGTATACAAAAGAAAGCATCTTTTAAATCAAGCACTGGAAACCACTGATAAGCTCCTTTAAAGCTGTTAACAGCGTGCAAGGATTTGCTGCTACAGGATATATACCCTTAACTATTTGATTCACTGCTCTGAAGTCTTGCACTAACCTATATTCACCCGACGGTTTTCTGACTGGTAGAATGAGAGTTTTATACTCAGATTCACACTCCTCCAAGAGTTTATACTTCAAAAATTTATCAATCAGTTTCTTTCTTATATCTGGTACCGATTGTCCTATAAAAATCAAAGCCAATTATACCTGAGCTGCCTCAGTTTCTACTTTCAAATCAGTATTTATTTTTTCTGGCAGCTTCTTTTAGTCTTTCTAGAAACGCTGAGGGAGATTCATTCTTATCTTGTCTCACCTCATACAATTTAGACCAGTTCAGAAACCTCGGCATGGCATGTTTAACTCCATATAAAATCCGTTCTGATACCGACTCGGTCTTTCTCTGTGCTCCACATTATTTGGATCCCCACTGCGGATCCCCAGACGGAAAATGCTGCTCTAATATTCCACCTGTTGTCCCACTCAATACAGTCACTTCTGCCTGTGCTTTGCCAGCCTCCAATACCATCTGTTTTTCTGTATCATCTAACACATTAGCTAAAATCACCTGTAAGTCACTCCAGTCCGGATTCTGTGTTCTGGTGATAGTATCTACTACTCTGCCTGTTCTCTCAGGATCCTCTCTGTACACTCCTGCTGCCTGCTTCCAAGCCATCAAATCCGTCACTGAAAAGCACTTTCACATACACCGGCCCATCGTTGCCAACTCCCTGCCGCAGGGGAGCTATTGTTTGTACCTGCTGCTGAGTTCTTTTGAGATACAGGGGTATGAATTACAACCTCAGACGACCCTTCATCCACATCCTCTATTCCACTACTCTCAGGTTCCTCTACCTGTTCTCTGTATTCTCGCCCCCGATGTCATTCTCTCTGTGGAGGGGATATATCTAACTCTGGCCCTTCATCCTTTTCAGTCGAAGCAATTCTTTCCTTTAAACAATCTTTTTCAAGTTCACATGTTGAACAACACTTTTTCACCTTTTTATTGTCACAAGTTATAGCCATTAGTAAATTATCCCTACTAATCAACTTACATTTCTTCTGCAAATCCTTCCTTTGTCTTAAATAGAAAAAAAAAAAAAATCAACATATGGCAGTTCATTTTCCTTTTCTTCTATAAAACAGCATTAACTGCAAAATGGTATTATAATTCAGTGTCCCATTCATGGGCCATTTTCCTGATCATCCAAAGTATACAGAGGCCACCAGTGATTACAATATTCAATCATCTGACGCTTTCGCAAATCGTCCTGGAAATCTCCCTGATGTGCTAACAAACATCCTAACAGAGAAGTTTTCAGAACTTTGTCATTTGCAGCCAGATTACCCATACTTTTACTTGTAAAGAAAGGAGTCGGCTTAGATGCCACGGTTCAGTTACTTTTTCACACAATATACAACCACTCAGGCTTTCCGCTTTGTTCTTCTCCGGCTGCACTCCTCGCAGGATAACAGAACCGCGGATCCGAACTCCACCCTCGCTTTGTGCTCAATTGCACGTCTCACGATTACAAACACAGTCACGCTCACACCTTTCCACAATCATTACCATAAATAAAAGTATGTCACACAATATAACACAGTTCTTAATTACCACATAATATTCAATCGAGGAAATAAACAGTACCACAACAAAGTGCATAAAAACTTCTAACTTTTCGTTAGAGGCGCTACCTTTGAGAACTCTATAGCATATAGGTTCCCTTGTCTACGCTGTTGTCCAACCCTGCAATAGCTTTCGCTTGTCTTACGGGCAGACGCCCAGGCTTACACTTTACGCTAGGATCCTTTGGTCCAACCCTGCGCAGCTTTCTCCACGTCTGACAGGCAGACTTACACTAGTGGGACTCTAACCCACTTTCCCATACCAAAGAGAAGTGTCTTACCAAAATCCAGGGGACGTCGCGAAGAGCTCTACGGATCAGGGATCGATGGGTGTCCCCGATAAACCCACGGTGCCGGGTGGAACCGATCAGGTCCCCGACTCCTCTGGTCTCTCTCAGCGAGGTCCCATCTGGGTCGCCAGAAACTGTCACCGAAATCCGGGATAAAAATAACTTATCGACACCAATGTGATGCAGATGAGCAGACACTCCTTTATTGACGGCCGGACGTGTAGGGGAGTGCTCCCACCAACAACACGTGCCGGGCACCAGAATCACACTCCTTATATAGAACTTACTCCTACATATTCATTAAGTCTTCAAACATAAGCACACAGCTTCCAAGAAATCATTAACATATTCCCCTCCTACTTCCGATTCTGCGCAGTAGAGGTTAGAAATGTCTAGAAATGGCTCTGGGGTGCAATGGGAGCAGGTGGTCCGTGGGTCGGGGGTCGCCGTCTCCCCCTGCCGGAATTACCTTCTGCTTAAGGACACGGTTTTCTTGGCAGGAACCCGCAAGCTGTTACGGTCACTGCCCTCAGTTCCCATTAATCCTGGGCCTTGACAACTCCTGGCATTCTGCTAGTCCTGTGTGTGTATTATAAATCAGGTTACAGATCACCTCGGGTTTTGTTACCTGGGTTCTCACCATTCCTACTAAACCATTATGACCAGTCCCTTCAGCCTTGGCACGGGGCTGTACAGGGGATTTCAGAGCAGCAGTCGGTTGCTAGATTCAAAATACAATAAATGTAAAATGTTTTTTACTAAAATATCTCTTAATTCTATACTTATACTAAAATCAAACACAATTTAATTTCAGTTGTTTATAAAACCAGTAACAAGGCCACGGCCCAGCGTGCTCCTGGAGCCTGGGCTGCAGTAGCTGGACTCTGCGGCCAGCCCAAAGCAGCACAGGGCACTCAGGACCAGCTTTTCCGCTGTCATCGCCAGCCACCACTGCTCCTCATGGATTGCCTCCGGCTTCCGGCGCAGCCAGGGCAGTGTGGGGTAGAGAACATGGTGGTTTTCCTGGAAAAGGGCTGCCCGGACCTCGGGCAGAAGGCCACCCACAGTAGCCCTCTCCTCCACAGGGCTGGTGGACAGCAGCCGGGCGGCGACGCGGGGAGACAGCGCAATGGCGCCACGGCGACGTGGGGAGGCACCACAATGGCGCCACGGCGACGCGGGGAGGCACCACAATGGCGCCACGGCGACGAGGGGAGGCACCACAATGGCGCCACGGCGACGCAGTGATGTCACAGTGCAGCAATGTGGCACCACAATGATGCGCAATTGTTCTATATGTAGAGCCGCCTGCTGGGAGAGCGGCTGATGTGGCCGCAGCTGGGTGCCTTGGATCAAGAGGAGTCAGCGCAGGGTCACAGCTCCAGGAGAGCTCTTGGAAGGAGCCATGGAGCACCGTCTCACCGCTGGCGTCCAAAGGGCAGGCGCGCCTCAGAGCGCACCAGGAAAGAGGAGAAAGGTGAGCGGCGGGCCGATAGAGAGGGCTGAGCCAGGGAGCCTGGGGGGGTACTCTGGGGGCCTCGGGACGTGCTTTTTCTTGCAACTGCCATGCAGGAGCCTAATGGAGCTAATGCCTGAGTGTCTCTGTTTTCCTAGGCCGGGCCCAGGAGACAGCACCTGAGAGAAGGAGCTACCGGGCTGACGGAGCGTGAGGTGCTGGACCTCCCACTCGGGGCCAAGATCCTTGTGCCGCCCGGCTCCAGGCCTGTTTTCAGCCGGGCAAAGCTGGGGGAGAAGGTAAAGGAAGTCAAAAAGGGGCAGAGAAGCTCTTGTCTTTTACGGGGTCCCCGCCATTCAGAGAAGTCCTTGCGGCCACCTGCTCTACGGCGGGAGCTGCCGCCCTTTGGTCTGACAGTCGGACTTGTCCGTGGGAAGAACGTGGGAAATGCCACCCTGGGTGTGGGAGGAGCTGGGAAGTGCATCTGTCCCTGCTGCTCTCCCCTGCCCCGTTCACACTCTGGAACATCTCTCTCACAGCTTCAGCTGCCCTCGGGCCATTTTGACCTGGGAGATCCCTACTGTCGCCTACTCAGGAGACAGTACAACAGCCTGCACGACCCATATCTGAAGGCGTATCACAATCGCAGACACAACTTCAGGAGGCTGAGGGAGGCGGGTTTAGTCACTAGCGATGGCCAGGTAGGTTTGGACGCTGTCGGGTTTATAACTACGATTGTCTCCGAGCGCACTTCCCCGAGCTCTGAGGGAGCGTGTGCAGGGCACAGGTCCCCGCCCGCCAGGTTCGGGCCATTGCGGGCTCTGCAGAGCTGCCTTGACAGGGCCTGCATCAGTTCCTCCCCTCGTCTCCTCACAGGTGACTTGCACGCTGAAGGAGTTCAGTGAGTACAGGCAGTACCTGCTCACACTCAGGGTGCAGGCGGAGAACGTGGCCAGGCAAGAAGAGGTAGGCAGAGCGGAGCGTTCGCGGCCAGCGGCCAGCGGCACGGTGCCGAGGGCTGGGGCTGTGCTTGCTGTGTCTCGGGGAGGGGGTCAGTGCAGAAGAGGGGAGGGCTGGGCTGGTGGGCCGGGCGTTGTGGCAGGGAAGTGACCACCCGGCTCAGAGCTGAGCTGGCACAGGGTACTGGGGAGGGCATGGGCTGGACAGGAAGGTCATGTCCAAGCACGCAGAGTGCTGAGGGAAGAAGCGCTTCTCTTCATCCCTCATCACACGGCTGAAGCAGAGCGCTGGCCTGGGCCCGCGCAAAGCCTCAGCACGGTGGGGCGTGAGCCCTTGTCCAGGCGACAGCGAGCCACAACCCGGTGTCACCTTTCAGGAGAAGCTTCGGCAGCACCTGGCCAGATTTAAGGCTGCCCCCAAACCGGCGGCAGCGACGGACACTTCTCGCCTGGCACAGCGGCTGCGGCGGCCTCAGGAACCATCCTGCCCACCTCCAGCCAAAGGCAGGAAAGGAAGGCTGTGCACAAGGGTGAAAGGACCTTTGCACAAAGGCCAGACCTGCTCCCAACCTGAGTTGTGTGGCAGTGCCGCAAGACCGGAGCCTTCGGAGACTTCTCCTCCAGCTTGCCAGCAGGAAACAGGAGTGGTGGGCAAAGGGCTGCAAGGACAATTCCCCAGAGCATCTCAACAGCAGAGCCTGGAAGCCAGCAAGGGAGAAAAGCTGCCTGTGTCAGCACCGCTGACAGATACAACTGCTGCTGAAGTCTCGCGGCTGAGTTGCACAGTTGCCAGGGAGAGCGTCCAAAATGCCATCTCCAGAATTGCGCAGCGCAACGCAGAACAGACTGGGAACGCTGGAACCGTGGTCCCTGCGGTTCTGGGCAAGGGGAAGTTGTCAGAGACAGAAATGAAGCCAAATCCCAGAGCCTCAGCCAATGCTTTGGCTGTAAGGACTTTGGCAAAAGACACCGTGGAGGATGTATTAGAGCGGACATGTGAACGTGGGCCTGCTCTGACCCCCGAACTGCAGGCTGGAAGGGGTGTCACAGAACCGCCCACAGCCCAGCACGGGAAGGAGAGCCATCCCGCTGCGGATGCCCTTCCCTCCACGGGCCTGCAGGTTTCCAGGCAGCCCGTCCCTCCGGCAGGTCCAAAGCCCCCAGCCCGGAGAGGAGCACGGCGCCCACCGCAGCACATAAAGCTTCCCCACAGCCAGCCCCGGCAGCCCGTGTCAGAAACGGGGGATTTCGTTAAGAGGCCTGTGGGCGATGTCCTGAAGAGCGTTACCGAGGAGACGAGAGCAGAGGCAAGGATGCAAACTGCCAGCTCCAAGAGCCTCAGCCAAAGCTGCTAAAAATCAGGGTTCTTTTAAAAAAAAGTAGAGAACTGGCACCCCAGATAGGGCTCTGGGGCACAAGAGAGGAGAGTCAGATATTCCTCTGGACAAACCCGTTACCAATAAACCACATACATCTCCCCAAATCACCTCAAACCCTCCCCCTATCACTGCCAACCCCCCCGATCCTGTTGGGGAGTGAAGTTCCAATACCCCGGCGGTGCCACTGTCCTGGGCACTTGCCCGTGCTGTCCCACACCCCCAGCCTCTCAGAATTCTCCAGCCTTGGGGTAGATCTCTGGGTGATTCTCTTCAATAGCTGCTTAACCCTGAACACAGCCTGAACCCTGCAGGAACACGCGGGCTCCCAGCAGGAAGATGACAGTGTCAGGCTCAGCATTCCGAGGGTGTTCACAACTCCCCAAATTCTCAAACACAACTGTGAGTAGCCTCAGGACCGACGACTTCATCGCGCCATCAATCAGTGTGACGCAGTTCAGCCAAACGAAAAATCCTAATCCGACTCCCACGGGTGGTCAACAGCAGCACGGGGACTACATACAGCAAGTGAGGAGAGGGAATTTTAAGGCGCCAAGCGACGGACATTGTGCCCAGCAATTGATCAGCCAATGTAATGAATGCTTCTAGCAAAGGGCTATGACACCCTGACCCGATCTGCCGTTATCTCGACCCTGCGAGCCCCTCGCTGGGCCCCAAAATAAAACAGTAACAGAAAGTACCAACGGGTGATGCCCAAGGCGACTGCTCAGCACCCACCGACCGATACCCAGCCCGCTCCCGGCCAGCGACCCCGACAGAACGCAGACCCTGCCACTGCAAAGCTGGAAGCAGGAGAGAACGCACCTGCTGTATATCCTGAGCATAACGTCACGGGAGGGGGAACACTCCAATGGCCACTCTGGGCCTGGCACTCGGGCTCTGCCCCTCCCAGCTCGAGAACAGTAACTCTATCCCAGCTGAAACCAGGACACTCTTGTAGCAGATTAAAGCTCCTCTCTGAGTGCGGGAGAGAACTGGACACGGGCGAGCAAGCGCCTCAGGTGACCGCCAGGGAGAGACGGGGCAGGCTGGAGTGTTTCTGTCGGGACCAAAGCAGAAGGCCCGGGGGCTGTGCCGGGGTGTGTGAACCCTCTGGGACGAGCCTGAGGGTACAGGAAGGTCCTGAGGGGACATGATGGGGGCTGGGGGCACTCCGAGAGCAGCCATGGCCCATGGTCCCCACCCCCCGCAGCGGAACCCTGCCCCACCCGGCCTGGGTGACGGGTCACTATGTGACCCCCCTTGGTGACACGTCTCCGTGTCACCCCCAGCACCGCATCTGAGCAGCGCAGCCCCGCAGGCTCTGACAAGACGGGGAAGGGACAGGGCTCAGGGAGTTTCCCAGCTCATCGAATTGATTTATGGGCAAGGTCTCACGCCAGGTCACAGGGCCAGACAGCTGTCTCTGTGACCCTGTTACCTGGCCTGCACACAAGGGAAGATCAGGAGAGAGATAGGTATATATTTAGCATAAACACGTTCAGTCCAATCCCTACTAATCCAATGGCTGTCAGCTATAAAATAGACAGGATTGATCTAAGGATTGACTCTGGCTTGGGCCTATTGTCCAGGCCCGAGCACTTCCATCTGTTCTCTTGCCTATACGTAAGGAAAAATAAGGAGATCTATATATTCAGGACAAACATATTTAGTACAATAGCTGTTAGCACAATGGTTGTCAGCTGTCAAACACACAGGATCCATCTAGAGGCCACTCTGGCAGCGATGGCCTTTACAAAGGGCGCGTGGAGCGACCGCTCAGCTCAACACCCGCAGAGCAGCAACCGCAGCCCCGCGGCCGAGCCGCCCTCTGCGCTCGCCGACAGCCCCCGGTGCCGAGGGCCGGGCGGGGCAGGGGATGGAGAGGCCCCGGTCCCGGCCCCTCGGCGGCCCCGGCACGGTTCCGGCCCGCGGCCCTGACCGCGGCCCCTGACCTTGTCCGCCCAGAGTCGTGGCAGCGGGAGCAGAGCGACGGCCCCAGAGCGACCCGGGACGGTGCCGGGGCTGGGGCAGGGTCCCTCAGGCAGCCGTTCCCGCAGGAGGCAGCTCGCTCGGCCGCAGCAGGGCCAGGCTGCGGGGTGCTGTGAGCCCGCTACAGGCCCTGCCCCAGCCCTGCTGAGCGTGGGGCTGCTCAGCCCAAGGCCCTGCTCTGGGGAGGTTCCTCTCACCCTCTGGTTTATGGAGCCCTGCACCAGCCTTCCTGCTTGGCCCTGACTGTGCCTGAGGAGGGAGCGCTCTAGAAGAAAGTCTGTCCCTTTAACCCCCTCTCCAGGGGAAGGAATTCTTCCCCCCAGCCTTGATTCCAGTGTTGGGGCAGGGGCTGTGTCCCGGGGCCTGAAGACTTAAGAGCCTTCGTCCCCTTCAGCCCTGCGGCCTTGGAGAAATCCGCTCCCTTCTGCCCTGACCGGGGTCCTGTGCAGAAAAGGCCTGTGGGGGCCGAGGGGCTCCCGCCCCTTCTCAGGGGGATCCAGTGGCAGGACAGCAGACAACGGGCACAAATGGAACTAAAGGAACCTCTCTCGCGCTGAGTGCGGTGCAAAACTCGTCTTTATTTGGAGGGAGGGGAGGCCCTGGGACAGTTGCCCAGAGGGGTTCTGGAGGGTCCGTCCTGCGAGCTGCGAGCAGCAGCGGGGTGACTGTGCCACTGCCGCCGTCCACGTGCCGCACAACCGCCCCCTCGAGGCCTTCTGCGTCCCCGGGCTGGTTGCGCTGCCGCGGCAGCTCCCGCTCAGGGGCTCAGCGCTGCGTGTCCCCCCTTGGCAGGTTGGGCTACCAGCCCCTACGCCCGGCAGCGCTGCAGGACCTGCGCCGGGACCGGCTCCTTGCCGCTCCCGGTCGTCCAGAGGTGTCGCGGGTTCCCAGCTGGCGACGGGATCTTCTCCCAGCAGCAGCTGGGGTTTTCCCGTTGCGCCTTAGAGCTTGGCCCTCTTCCCTGTCCATCCTCCTTCGCCGCTCCCACTGTTCTGGTCCCCAGGTGCCGCGGGACTGGCTCCTCATGGAGCAGATGCTGTTGGCACTGCCGCCCCTGCTCCCGCTCCTCGGCGTCGTCGAGGACTCACGGGCCGCAGTGCCTGGGTGCCCCGTGGAGTCCCCCCGGCCCCGCCTGGGAGACCTGCTCCGGACACTGTCCCTGCCACCGGGATGCTCCCTGTCCGCCCGCCGCCGATGTCTGCGCTGGGCAACCGGAGACGCCCAGTGAACGTGGCGCTCGGTGCCGCGGGACCGGCTCCTGCTCCTGGGGGTGTCGTAGCCCCGGGCGTGCTGCGTCTCCTGGCTCAGCTGCGGGAAGACCTGCCGGAAGACGTGGCGGCACTTGGGGCAGGTGATGTGGCTGCGGGCCCACTCCTGTATGCAGGACAGCAAGGAGAGGCAGGGCCCGCACCCGCTCCCGCAGGCCTGGGGCGCCTGCCTGGTGCTGCCAGCACAGCACGAGGGGCCCTGTTCTGCCAAGTGCTTCTCCCCCGATGGCATCTTGCACTGCAAACGAGAGAGACAAAGCTCGTCACCTTCAGCAGAACTGCTCAAGAGGCGCCTGCTCTGCCCGGGGGCTGTGCCGGTGCTGCCACCAATGCCAGGGACAGTCCTGGGGCAGACGAGTGACACCGGGGGCATCTCTGTGTGCTCCTGCTCTGCGGGCAGGGCAGTGACCTCTCCGCCATGAGCAGGCAGGAGCTGGGAAGGCAGGAAAGCGGTTCCTGGCCTCGCCGCGATGGCGGCACGAGGGTGGGGGTGTGGCAGGTCGGGAGCGGTGTCCCCCTCCGGCAGATCCCCCTCTGCGATGGGGGTCCCATCCGGTGCCCCCACCTGCTCTGATGCTGCTCTAGCGGGGTCAGTGACTCCCTGGTGACATCGCAGGGCTCTTGGGCACCAAAGTGGGAAAAAAAAGCCCCATTTGGCAAGTCTGCTGTGCCCAGCGCTGGGCTGCCCAGTACGGGACAGACGTGGACATACTGGAGTCCAGCACAGGGCCACAGCGATGCCGAAGGGACGGGAGCATCTCTCCGGAGAGGAAGGGCGGAGAGAGCTGATGCTCAGGGGGGGTTACGTGCCTTGGCCACACGCAGGACAAAACCTCCAGGGAGTTTTTCTCAACTCTCTCCATTGCCGGGCAGATCCAGAACCGACTCGAATCAAATCGAATGGTGCCGTTGGAAAGGGCCCACAATGCCCATCGAGTGCCACGGCCTGTGCCCGTCAGGGCTGACTGAAAGTCCAAACTACTCACCTTGCCCCGACGGCTCCTCTCCTTCCTCTGGCTTCTCGAGCGCCCGGCCAAAGCGCTGCCCTCCTCGGGGCAGGGCAGTGCCTGAGCTCTGCGACACGTGCAGGCAGGAGCTGGGAAGGCAGGAAAGCGGTTCCTGGCCTGGCCGCGATGGCAGCCCCAGCCGGTGCGCAGCAGCCTGCCTGAAGCTGTGGAGCTCCTGCCCTGGGCGGCTGCTTTTATACTGGGGACCAGCGGCGAGGGGGCGTGATGCGGGGCCAGGGGCTGTGACATCACAGAGGTGTCCCCGCCGCGGGGCTGTGACCTCACAGAGGTGTCCCCGCCGCGGGGCTGTGACCTCACAGAAGTGTCACTGTGACGCACGTGCCACCACCCCGCGTGTCTCTGTGTGGGTGCCGGACTCTGCGCCGCGAGCGACAGCGGCCATCTCCTCGGCCTCGGGCTCCTGGGACCGCCCGGCTCAGCACCCTCCAGCGCCGAGAGGAACGGGGCTGCTCGGGGCTGGGGGGGCCGCTCGGGGCCGGCGGTGGCAGGGCCCCCCCAGGCAGGTCCCTGTGCTCCGCGGTTCTGGAGATGGTGGCAGCGAGTGGCAGCACCGGAGCCACCTCAGGCCGCTGCACGGAAGCCCCGGGCCCCGGCGGGACCTGGGCACCTCCCGACAATAGAAATAAAAGATTAAAATAATCAGGAGAGCTGTGTGCCAGGTTCCCATCGTGCTTTATCAGAAACGCTTGGCCTCAGCTGGGACGTGGGAGCCTGAATTTGGGCCCCAGGGCCTGTGCTCTGACGGTCCCCATCTGTGCTGGGTTGCATTTGATTTGGACCCAAAGACCCCAAAACGTGGCGGGAGGAGCTCCCTGAGAGGAGCAGGGAGCTGCACGCTGTGCTGCTCCGCGGTTATTGCGGGCTGGAGCTCCACGGCATGGGATTCACAGGCCGAAAAGAGGGGGGAAAGGAGCAGTGCTGATCCTCAGGAGGCGTCTTCTGGCAGAAAGCACTGAAAGACACCTGAGATTAAGCAAACAAACAAACAAGTCTCGCTGACTCTTCGTTTGGAACAAACGGCAAACCTGGCGGAGCCAGCAGGGTCCCCCCAGCCCTTTGGTCTCCCCCCACCTCTGGGTGGGCGCTGTCTTCAGGCAGGATGCAGAGGGGCGGGCGGGCCAGCGCAGGGGGCACCTTATTGCCCCCAGTTACCCTTGGGGGGCACATCCGCTCCCCGCATTTCCTACATCTGCAGGGAGAAATTCATCCTCTACGGTGCAAGCGGTTGGATCCGTGGGGCTGAGCCACAAGTCCTTCATCCAATGAACAGCAAAGCAAGCAGAAGAAAAAAAAGAATTATCTATCTCGCCTTGGGCAGAGAGATTACCAAATGGCCATGTCCTGACCCAGCACTGGCAGCTACCAAGGTGCAATCAGGGCTGACACAGCGGATTTATTCCCATCTAGGTGTGAAAGCCGGGGCCAGCGGCTGGCAGGTGAGATCCACCGGGGTGTTGGGGTCTCACCAAAGCAACAAACTCCTCTGCTGCTGGCAAAGACATTTAATGACGTTTCCCCCTGTGCCCCCAGCTGTAAGACTCGCTCTCCCCTTTTATTGCCCTAAAGGGCACATCCCTGGCAAAAATGCCTCCCACTCTTTAAACAGACCTTGAACGTCAATCTGCAGGTTTCACCCTGCTCTAGACACCAGCTGGGCAAACCATAACTCAACAGCTCCCTCAGCAAAAGGGAAGGCGACACACGTGACAATTGCTCCCCTCACTTCTACAGGCCTTGCAGGTACCGGCGCCGTGGCTGCAGAGCCACCAAGTAGAAAGCCACAAAAAAGGGACGTTAATTTTGCAGCAAAAATACTGCTGAGGGCGTGCAGCGATCGGGGCGCTGGGGCAGAGCGCAGGAGGTTGGGGGTAGCGAGAAGAGGACCGTGATTTTCAGCCTCAGCCTCCCCCAGTAGCGCCTGAAGGGCTTCTGGGAGTGTTTGTCACAGGAGGGACGGCGTCCTCCTCGGCGGGGCACGGGGGCACGTACCCAGGCGTCGCAGCAGAGCCAGGGCGCCGTGCCGAAGGCCAGCACGGGGAGGAAGGTCACGATCTGCAGCACCGCACGGACAGCTCCGGGTCCCCTGGGCTGTCACCGGCCAGGCTCCCTCCTGCCGGGGGCAAGGACCCGAGTGAAGCTGCTCGGGGGCGTCTCACGGCGGGACAGTCCCAGCGACCCGCTCTCCCTGCGGGCAGGACACCTCACCCCACGGCGGAGGAGCTGAACCCTCCCCACCGGGTTTTGATTCCTCGAGTGCCATCAGCAAACGTGGCTCAGACACCCGCCCCTGGCCCTGGCAGGACCAGATGTGCTGGGGATGACGTCTCAGGAGGTTCTCAATTTTAGCAGAACCTGCTCAAAAGGGATTTGTCTCCTGCAAAGCAAAGCACAGCACTGGGAAAATGCTGGACTTTCTGCCACCTCGATGTGCAAAGGTGAAGCGTCACGGGAAAATACTCCTGGAATTTGCATCCCTTCCAACGCACCGTGAAAAGTGGGGGAGAAGTGGATTATTGCTAACGAATCCATCCAAACAGGGAGTGGAAGGGGATTCCAGTTCCCTCTGAAACACCAGAGAGGGGCTTGGGAAGGACAGGAGAGGGTGGCATGGGACAGGCCAAGGGAAACAAAGCCCCCGGGGCTGGAGCGTCCTCAGGAGCCCTTGCTCAAAATGCGGCGCAGCTTCCCCCAGAAATGGCACAAGAACCCCAATGCCGAGGGCTCCCCCAGACCAACCCCCCATAACCCCCATATCCCCTCAGACCCCCATATCACCCCCAAAATTACTATACCCCCAAACCTCCTCGATATCCCCCAAATCACCCCAAAACCTCCCCATATTACCCCAAACCCTCCCATATGCCCCCAAATCCCCCCTAAACCCTCCATAGCTCCCCAGATCCCCACAAATCACCTCAAAACCCCCCTATAATCCCCAAACACCCATATCCTTTCAAAATACCGCTTATATCCCCGATAATCCCCAAAGCACATTTCCCCTAAACCAACCCATTACCCCAAATCACTCCAAACCCCCATATTCCCCCAAATCACGCTAAAACACAACCATATCCCCCATATTATCCCAAAACCACACGTATCCTGCCAAACCACCCCAAAACGCCCACATCCCCTAAATCACCCCCAAACCTCCCCACAACCACCAAACCTCCCTATAGCACCCCAATCCCACTGATCCCCTCCAAACATCCTCTATATCCCACAAACCATCCCAAACCCCCATCCCCTGAATCACCCCAAAATCCCTCCCCATATCCCCCAAAATCTCCCATATCACCCCAAATACTCCCAAATCTCCTGAAAACCTGCCCCTATCCCCGCAACGCCCCATATTCCCACAAATCACCCCAAAATCCCCACATCCGTTAAACCCTCCATATCCCACCAAACCACACCAAAACCCCCCATATTCCCCAAAATCACCCCCCATCTCCCCCATACCCCCCAAAAACCCCCAAATCAACCCCCATAATCACCCAAATCACACCAAAAAATCCCCATATACCTCCATATCCCCATATCACCCCAAAACACATAATAACCCCCAAAAGGCCCCAAAACACCCCCATATTCCCTCACACCCCCTATACCACCCCCAAACCTCCTCATATCTCTGCAAATCCCCCCTAAATCTCCCATATCACCCCAAATACTCCCAAATCACCTCAAAACCCGCCCATATTGTCCCAAACCCCACATATCCCCCAATAGCACCACATCCCGTTAAACCCTCCATATCCCACAAAACCACACCAAAACCCCCCATATTCCCCAAAAACACCCCCCCATCTCCCCAACACCCCCAATATCCATCCAAATCACACCAAAATCCCCCACATCCCCCAAATCACCCCCAAAATTCTCCATATCCCCATATCACCCCAAAACACATAATAACCCCTATATCTCCCCAAAACACCCCCATATTCCCTCACACCCCCCATATCACCCCAAAACCTCCCCTATATCCCCCAAATCTCCTCAAAACCTCCCCATATCCCCCAAACCCCCGTATCCCCCTAAATCCTCCCTAAACCACATACATCTCCCCAAATCACCTCAAACCCTCCCCCTATCACTGCCAACCCCCCCGATCCTGTTGGGGAGTGAAGTTCCAATACCCCGGCGGTGCCACTGTCCTGGGCACTTGCCCGTGCTGTCCCACACCCCCAGCCTCTCAGAATTCTCCAGCCTTGGGGTAGATCTCTGGGTGATTCTCTTCAATAGCTGCTTAACCCTGAACACAGCCTGAACCCTGCAGGAACACGCGGGCTCCCAGCAGGAAGATGACAGTGTCAGGCTCAGCATTCCGAGGGTGTTCACAACTCCCCAAATTCTCAAACACAACTGTGAGTAGCCTCAGGACCGACGACTTCATCGCGCCATCAATCAGTGTGACGCAGTTCAGCCAAACGAAAAATCCTAATCCGACTCCCACGGGTGGTCAACAGCAGCACGGGGACTACATACAGCAAGTGAGGAGAGGGAATTTTAAGGCGCCAAGCGACGGACATTGTGACCGGCTGATACCACGAACGCTTCTAACAAAAGGCTCTGGCACACTGACAGCCTCTGGGAAAATGGAGCGGTACAATGGGTTGCTAAAACCGACAGAGCAACGGGGGGTGGGACTTTCAAACCCTGGTTCGTGCATTTCGCAGAAGCCACCTGCTCAGGGAATCCAGAGGATCTGCCGAGCAGGCTGGGCCTGCTCAGCCAAACCTCCACCTGCTGGGGCTGGGGATAAAGCCCCCGTAATGCGCGTTACGAATATGCCGGGGCGGGCAGCCTGCGTTCCTCCTGCAGCAGGGAAAGGTAAACCCGTGCGTGGGGTCACTTTTGCCCAAGGACCTGGGTGCACGTGGTGGGTGATGCAGAAGGACGGACAAGTCCAATGTGTGCCTCGAGGGGCTGGATTTTAGGTGAAAAGAGCTGATGAATGGAACTGTAGGATGTTACCTGCCAGCTAAGCCTGTTATTGCCCTGCGTCATCGCTCTGGCTGATAGATCTTACACTGATGGCCTCGCAGGAATAGAAAAGATGAACCTTGGCAGGGGCAGCACTGGGGGCAGCACCTGGTGCCCGGCAGCGCCCTGCAGATGGACACCTTCGCCCTGCAGACTGCGAGCGGGGACCGCGCCAGAGGCACCGGCTCCACCTGTGGCAGAGACTTCACGCCATCGTCCCGCTGAGCCCGAGGACACCCGCTCCGCCGACGGAGCCAACTCCGCCTCCTCCCTCCTGCCTGCAAAGCCTGTCCTGAGAGGTGGAAGCCGAAGTTATGGGCTAAATGATCTCACTGCACATTTTGGAGGGATGGCCCACAGACGAAGGGAATGAGGTCTGTGGAGACATTTGAGAGCAGGGAATGGGACGGGGATTCCTTAGAATGTACCGGAAACCTGAGCCTAACGTAAATGGTGTCTAAATGGTATCATGTAAGGGGCGGAGCCTGTCCTGGTTTCAGCTGGCATGGAGTTAATTTTTCTCCTTAGTAGCCAGAAGAGCGCTGTGTTTTGGATTCCGTACGGGATTTGCCATGAGAAGAATGCTGATCCTACAGGGGTTGATGTCAGAGATCGAGGTCTCGGAGGGGGCAGAGCCAGAGCCCCAGCTTAGCCGGCGGCATATCCCATCTCCTGTAACGTCGTGCTCAGGGTGTCCAGGAGGGGCGGCTGGGAAGCAGGAGGTTCTCTCCTACACCTGGGACTGCGAGCGCGGGGTCTCGGTTTTTGGGGATCGCTGGCTGGGAAGGGGCTGGGTATCAGGCGGCGGGTGCTGAGCAGTCACAGGGTGCGCCACCCGTTTGTACTTTCCATCACTGTTACGGTTTAATTGCAATTCCTAAACTGCTTTTATCTCCACCCGTGAGTCTCCCTTTCTCCCTGCAATCGGTCCCCCATTTCCCGGCAGGGGGAGGGTGAGCGACTGCCTGCGTGGGGTTTGGCTGCCGGGCGAGTTCAAAGCACGACAGGGGCTGAGCAAGCGCAGAGCCCCAGGTTTGCTCTTGGGCTGAACAGGTGCCGAGGGCCGGTGAAGGCCGGGGACAACATTCTTCCTCGGAGCTTCTGTGTGGCCGGAGCTGGTGGTGTGTTTGGATGGGTCTGGGACAGCAGAAATTTAGGGTGGGCAGCAGGAACCAGAACTGGGCAACGGGAATGCCCTTCGGTACAGCCATCTCCATGTCACAACTGCAGCCGTGACATTGAGCGGAACCTGTAAAGGAGCTTTGCCCCCGGTGTGACCCTTCCCCGGGGAGACTGAGCCGGCTGCGGGGCCAGCGAGGCCCGAGGCACACGGCCATGGCGCTGGGCGGCCGGCCAAGGCCAGCCCGCAAGGAGGGAGGGCTGGGCAAGGGCTGTCAGGCCCCGGGGGAAGAAACCCTCTGGGCCCGGCCCCTAACGCTGCCCCTGGAGACAGGGAGAGGAGGAGGAAGGTGACAGATGAGCGGGGAATCTCCCAGGGCAGAGATCAACGGTCAACTTTATTGAGCCGGTGGAGGGGGATCGGGGCCATCACGTGGGGACGGCGCACGGCCGGTCCCGCGTCTGCGTCCGGGCCGGCTGTAAGGGGTTTGGGCCCGACGTTCCAGGCGGGAGCCGTCCCTCCTCCGCACGGGCCCAGGTGAGCTGGAGCTGCTGCCCTCGAGCGCTGGGGAGGGGCAGGAGGACTCCGCTGGCAGCTGGCTGGCGGGGCTGGGGCTGCTGCTCTCCGGCACAGGGGAGCCCTGGGACGGCCCCAGCGCGCGGCTCCTCTCCGGGTGTGTTCTGGGCCGGCTGTAGGGCGTCTGCGCCTGACGTTGCACCCGGGAGCGGCGCTGCCTGTGCTCGGGCCCAGGTGAGCTGGAGCTGCTGCTGCCCTGCAGCACTTGGGAGCCGTTGGACGGCCCCGACGCCGCCTGGCTCCCAGTGCTGGCGCTGCTGCTCTCCGGTGCTGCCGAGCCGTGGGGTGACCCCGGTCCTGACCCGCCACCCGTGCCAGAGCCAGCGACCCCTGAGCTGTCACTGGAGGCTGTAAGGGGGAGCGGGAAGGTCAGGGGCACAGAGGCCACAGTGCAGAGGCCAGAGCGGTGCCCCCAGCCCTCCTGGGGCAGAGAGGCTCTGCCAAGCCCAGCCTGGGCACCCGCTGCCGGGCCTTGCCTGGGCCCTGGCCCCAGCCCAGGGGCATGACGGTGCTTTGCCTCTTACCGGTGCCCTGGCCAGTACAGCTCTCGCACACCCAGATGACCCTGCTGGTGCTGACGTTGGAGCAGCGCCGGTGGGTTCTCACAGTGCAGGAGCTGCACAGGATCAGTTCCCAGGACCTGGGGAAGCAAAAGGGTTCATGGCTGTGAGGACAAAGTGACCGCAGCACGGGGCTGTGCGGCACAGCTCCTGTTCTCGGTCCTTCCGCTTCGAGCTCTTGGCGACACAGAGATCCCGTGCAGAGCCCAGGGTGTCGCTTTGCCAACTTACCCCCATTGCTCTGCGTGCTCCCTGCCCCCGGGACACAGGCACTCACGGGCATCGCAGCCGGGGTCCCTCGGCATTAGTGCCTCGACTACAGGCTCACTGCCCTGCGATGGCGAACTGATGGGGAAAGGGAAATGGCTGAGCCCCTGCTGCCCGGCATGAGGCCGATGCAGGGCGGCCCTGCTGCTCCCCCCTGCCCGGTTTCCAGCTCCTCCGTGAAGCCGAAGCCCAGGCAGACGGGACAGCGGAGGGGCAGGACTGCAGGGGCAGCCCGGGGCATGGCACAGGGCTCGCAGCCTCCTGTGCTGTGGGCCGGCAGGACACCAACCTCAAGGGGACTTGGATGCCCACGGTGAACATGTCCCGGTGAAACCGATGCTTGTCTCTGCAGAGGGGGCATTTGAAGGAAACGGTACCAGCGTACCGAGCCTGGGCCTGCGGCGGGAACAAAAGGAGCAGGAGTGAGCTCCTGGTGCTGCCCAGCGCCTGCCGTGTCCCCGGGGCGAGGGAACGGCTCCTACCTGGATGCAGCCCCGGTGGAACCAGGCGTGTTTGCAGGCGGGGCACACCAAGGTGCGGAAGGACTTTCTGTCCTCCACAGGCTCCAGGCAGATGAGGCAGGTGGTGCCCTTGTCCGGAGCCGCCTCCACCTCCTGCTCTGGGCGGTGCTGGCTGCAGAAGGACCTGGGGGGCAGAGGGAAGGGATGGGTGAGGTGAGAAGCGCTGGGTCCTTCCCCGGTGGGGGCGAGGAGGGGACAGGAGGTACCTGTGCGGAGGGAAGTAGTGGGTGACGCATTCACCCTCCGCGGCACAGGGCAGGTGGAAGCTGCGGTCGCAGCCCTGCCGGCAGCAGGTGACGGCGGCCCCGCTCTCCCCGCAGACGAAGCATCGCTGGAGAGAGCAGAGCAGCCCCGTCAGCGGCAGCCCCAGGGCCTCCCCAGCCAGCCCCACGCCTCCGGGCAGGGCGCAGCATGTGGCCGCTGCTCGGCCGCAGCCCACAGATCCGCCCGGCGCCCCAGGCTCCTGGGCTGGAGCTCTGTGGAGCTGCGGGGAGCAAGGCTTTTGTCCCGGAGCTGCTTGGAGGGGCGGGGATTTCCTTTCTGGGCTCTGGGCTAAGCTCCCCCAAACCTCTCCTGGCACAAATGTCCCTGAGCTTGTCAGGTCCTCACCTTCTGCGCTGCCCGCTCAACTATGCTGCGAATGTTCTCAATGAGAATTCCCACCAGCCTTGAACCCTCATCCTGAAAGTAAAAAAGCTTGCTGGCAAAAATCTGCAAAGAGAAGAGAAGAGCGGAGGAGCTGATGAGCACAGCGTGGCCGGGAGTGCCTGTCGGCGAGCTGGAGGGAGCCCCGGGGCGCTCACCAGGCAAAATTGGTGGGTACAGAACCCATCCTGATCGACTTTCTGCCCGCAGAGATCCGTGTCTGCCGCTGCCTGGCCGCACAGCACGCACGCTGGAGGGAGAGAGCAAACGCCGGCGGGAATGAGCACTCTGGGGGCCGGGGGAGGCGTCCCTGAGGGATCGTCCCCAGGGCCCTGCTCCGTCCCTGAGGGGCTGAGGGGCAGGGCTGGGGGCCGTGGCGAGGAAGGGGCATCGCAGGCGCTGCCTCCGCCTGCCGCCGCGCTCGGCCCCACGCTGACCCCCGCCAGCCCCTCTGCTGTGCTGCGGGAGGGAAACTTTGCTCTCACCCTGCTCCATCGAGTCGGGGGCCTCCTCTCGCCTCTCGTCCACGGACACGTCCACAGCGAGCGTTGGGAGCGTCCCTGTCCCAGCAGCACCGGGGTGTCTCTCCCAGATGCTCCTCGGCCGACTCTGAGGGAGAAGCGGGGCGCGGGTCAGCTCTCAGCACAGCCCCGGCGCCCCGAGGCGTGGGACCCCCCGCTCCTCCCTCGGCAGCCCCCGGCCAGCCCCATCCCTCTCCTCACCTCCCAGGTCGCACTGACGCTCCGCTGGAGCCCAGCAACCCCTGTTATAGGCTTGTTGCCGTGGGGCACAGCGGCCCTTGTGACATCAGCACCCCATACATGGGCAGGGACACCCTTGGCGGGTCACCATGGAAACGGTGACATCACCCCCCATACATGGGCAGGGACACCCTTGGCGGGTCACCATGGAAACGGTGATATCACCCCCCATACATGGGCAGGGACACCCTTGGCGGGTCACCGTGTCCACGGTGACATCACCCCCCCATACATGGGCAGGGACACCCTTGGCGGGTCACCGTGTCCACGGTGACATCAGCACCCCCATGTGCGGGCGCTGACCCGCCCAGCCCGAGCGGACTCCTGACAGCAGGGCTGGGCTGCAGACGTGGCTGCAGGTGCTGCGGGGAGACGCTGGGTGTCCGGGGGCTGACCCGGCTGCTTTGGTGGTTTGAGGGCGCTGTACTCTCTGCGCCCGCTGCTCAGAAGGTGTTTTCTGTCGGCAGGGCGGGGGGCCCATCGCTCTGTGTTCTCAGAGGTGAGCCCACAGGAGTCCCTCGCCGGGGCCTGGCTGCAGAGAGCTCTGTGGCACCTCGACAGGGTTGGACATTTCCCAGACAATGCCAAACCTGCCAGCTGGCGCTGTTTGACACTCTCCTCTGTAAGAGCCTCCCAGCGGGGAGGCCTCTCAACTCTGGCTTTCCCTTCAAGGAACTGTTACCAGAGGCTGCTGTATCTTTGCCACTTGCCAGATGCCACCAGTGAATCTCAACTTGTGTTGTTTTGGCCTTTTCCCTGTTGCCTTTAATTGGGATGTGTGCTCTTCTGCCCAGGGGCTGGTGGGCAGCTCTCTGGTGACCAAACCCCAGACAAAACAAGGGCCTTGGCTGTAGGGCCTCTTGTGCCTGAAGGAACCATCCTTTAGCCCGGGTGTCTTGGGACGCGTCTTCTGGGAGGGGGACACCAGGCCTCCAAACCCAGCAGTTTCTGTCAGCTGGTGCATTGTCCTGTTTGAGTTTTGCTTCTATCCCATAATCTGCAGAGACACACGGGGGCTGTGTGATGCAGAGAGGATCTGAACAGGGTTACCTGTTCCTCCAGGACAGGATCTGCTGACTCAGCTCAGTATTTGAAGCAGGAGCCGCATGCAGGATGCAGGGAAATGAATCCTCCTTGTAGCAAGAGCTGGCAGCCAGGACGGAGGAGCAGTTCACCCAGATACTTAAACACTGACGGGAATTACATTTGAGCATTTTAAATTGCTTTCTTCGCCAGTGTTTCGCATTTGGGGCCTATACCAAGGGCTCCAGGTCGGCTCTGCTGGCAGCCTGAAGGCCCAAAGGGCTCTGAGGAGGCTCTGCCTGGGCAGCTGAGGTCCCAGGGGGCTGTGAGGAGGCTGTGGCCGGCTGACCTGTGCTGTCGGCGGGCTCTCGGCTGCCTCTGGATGGCCAGCTGACAGCCGACTGGCTCTCAGTACACTCTGGGTGTCGGACAGGCTCTCAGGCAACTCCAAGTAGGGTCTGAGTGGCCAGCTTTAGTCTGCGAGGGGCCCAGGTGTGCTAGCACAGGGGCTGTGGGTAGGGTCTCTGGGCAGCAAGGGTCCCAGAGGGCTGTGAGTAGGCCCTGGCTGGCCGACCTGTGCTCTAGGTGGGATGTAGTTCGCCTCTGGCTGGCCAGGTGGTGTCCAGCTGGGCTCGAAGAAGGCTCCGGCTGGCACACCGGGCTCCAAGACAACCCTGAGTAGGATCTGGCTGGCAAGCTGGGCTCCAAGACGCCTCTGAGTAGGCTCTGCCTGGCTGAGCCGTGCTCTAGCGGTTCGTGTAAAAAAGACTCTACAACTCCAACAGAGTTACACAGCGGGGATGTTTACTCCTGCGCCGGGGCGCGAGGGGATTCCTCCACAAAGCCCGCACCCCCGCCGCACATTTTACCCCAACCTCACCGAGTGTGGATGTCCACGTTCATTGGGGTCCATCGCACAAACACCCGCGTGCAGGGTGAGGCTGCGTTAGCTCTAGAGGCTGCTGGCAGCAGCTGGCGTTCTCTTTGCCCTGCCCATTGCCTCCTGGGGGGCGTCTCGGGGGCTTTGGGAGGAAGGCTCGTAGTCTTTCTCACCTTGTTTTCTCCCCGGAGCGTGCGCAGATTCTCTTGGCCGATTTCTTGAATAACAAGAGCGTTTTTCCGCCGGTTTACTCATTCTGTCTTATCTAAGAGAACCGACAGCACTCCTACCACCCGTACAGGGCTATCTTTACTCGTTACCAAGACCCAGCTGCTGAGAGCAAAACCATAATATTTTGCTGGACACTGCAGGTCTTGGTGGATTTTCACCGTGAGCTGCTTTGTTTTGATGAACACAGCAGTCCTGGGTAAAATTCCACAGAGCAGTCTGGGCAAGCAGGATTCTTAGCAATATTCAAACATACTATAAGTAATACTATAACTTGCTATAAGTAAATAAATAAGTTGCTAAGCAGTTTTCTATGAGTAAATAAATCTCCAAACAAGTAATCATTTCTCTGGATCAACTCCCCCCTTTTCTTTTCCCTAAGCAAATTCTTTTGCAGTCAAAAGGATTTCATTATATTTGGTGACTGTTTGGAAGGGCCATATTTGTTTTGTTAGGTTTACACCACAAGATAAGATTTCATCAATATTTTTACATTTTCGTGGTGCAAAAGCTTTCTTATTAGGGTCAGATCCTTCCAATAGGCGTGGGCTGCCAATCTTGGACTAATTTATAATTAGATCTCAGCCACCGATAAGTTGTGACAGGAGCGGTGTAACTGAAATCACCCCCGGTAAGACTAACGAGATTGCAGACACAGAGGTTGGAATGATGACTTGTGTCTATTATAAGGTCATCGACTTGTGCAGAATCACGCAGGGTTCTTAGACAAACACACCCCACGGCCATGTAAATTATAATAGTCTCTCGAGTCTCATTAGGGTCCATCTCCAGCTGGCAAACGTTCTGTTCAGTGTCCAGACAGATGTCAGGAGCTCCGATGGTGTTATCTTCACAAATGAATCCTTGCTGGTCTCGCACAGCACAGGCCTCGACAGCAATAGTTTGCCATTTCTTCTGATTTTTTATAGCCCATTCCCTGTGCTCTAAGGGATAAATCCCAGTTCCATGATGATTCAATCCTAACGCAACAATCGGATAGGTTTTATACACCCGAGCTCGATATATCGTTAATACAAAAGCTGTGGCCGTCTTCCTGAGGGGGTCAAAGGTAAAATTAACTGAGTGCCACCGTGATTGAAATCTTCTTTCAAATTCTGCTGCATTATCCCCTATTACCTTTCGGAATTCTCTTGGCAGGATTCCGTCCTCACCGTCCCTGATGACTGCAGCTGCTGTCGACTGTATCCAGAATCGAGCTGGACACAACTAAGGGCTGTAAAAACGCTGGTTTGAATGGTGTCTAATGCTTCTACAATTATCTGATGATCCCTTTCATTAAGGTTCTCCCACTGTGGAAATGCACTTGCCAGAAGCCACTGATTGTTGCCCAAGGTTAGGGGGGAGGATCTTAGAGGGTATGGTATTTGGTTCAGGTCGCTGGTTACTGTAGCGAGGTTGTTCATTAGTATTTCCGAATCAATCCTATTTACAACTCCCAGTCCTGCCCCTGGAGCACCAATTAGGTCTCTCTTTGTTCGCCCCATCTGAAGGGTTCGTCTTTGCATCCAGGTTGTCCATCCTTCGGAAGAGGTCTTGAAGACAGATGGACGGGCTGGCTGGATCTCTGAAATATTGCTTTGCATCAGGAGCTCAACTCGTTTAAGAGACCATGTTGGATTAGATATTGTTGTTGACCAACATTCTTAATTACAAATGGGCCTATCGGAGACAGACACGGTGTTGGGGTTCTAGAGGGCTTTCTGCGAGAGAACGGCCGCGTCAGCAATCCCGCGTGAGAACAAGAGTGATAAGAGCCTCTGCCGAGCAAGAACGCGATAAGGACGTGACCCTGAGTGAGGGGGGAGAAACTCGACGGGACAAACAACCCCCGGCAGGGGTTGGGACGGAAGAGGATGTTCCACAAGGCAGAAGCCTGGCACTGCTGATGTGGCACTTTTTATCCAATCATAAGAAGGTTTAAAGCGTGGGCTGAGTTAACCGTCCAATCCCGAGGACTTGTACAGCGTGTTGCTCACGTGCGTGGGAGAACGTTATAAAAGGGCTGAATTAGTTGGAATAAACGGGCGTTGCCCGATCCCATTGGTCGTGTGCGTGCTCAGCTCTGCCGCAAGTGGCGTCCCTGGGTGGGGGCCTCAAGATCGGCACAACGTCTTCCCTGAGGAGGACTCGTCGGAGTGCAGTCTCGGGGGGAGAAAGCCGGTCGACATATCGAGACACTGCCCCGGTGTCTGAAGGTGAGAATCGGCGCGCTGTAACGTAAAAGGGGGAGACAGAGGGAGAGTTTGAAGATAACGGATCCGCGAGAGGCGGCGGCCGGGGAGGAATGGGGCTGCCCTTGCCAAGGACCAACAGGCAGTGGTGAAACTCCTCCAGTGTGCCCTCTCTGTGCGGGGGAAACAATATAAATTCCCTCTGGAAAGTTTAAGGTGGAGCCGAGAAAAGGGACTTATATCTCCTTGGGAATCTGTAGGGAAACGGCTTTGGGATTCGATCAGTGATGGAGGAAGATCAGCAGAAGCAGTGAGCAGCTACAGCACACTCTGGAAACAAATCCGTGAGACTCTGCAAGAGCTGAGCTGCGAGCGTGCTGCGGATGCTTCTGCTTCTGCAGCGATCGGAGCAGCGTCTCGTTCTGAACCCTAGCGGCTCCCGTCGCGGTAGCTCAGGAAAAAAACCCCGTTGACTTCGCCGGTCGCGCCGCCGGGTCCGCGGCGGGCAGCGGGGGCTGAACCGAGAGCTGCGCGGCCAGAGCTGAGCACACCCGAAGGGCACCTGATGCCATCAGAAGGAGAATGAGGCGGCATCGGGGGAGTCCGCGGAGTCCGGCAGGGGTCGGGGCGTGCAGGATGGAGTTGGCGGCGGCGGCCCGGGGCCCCCCGAGCCCCCCCGCCGCAGAGCGACCGCCTGTGGCCGAGCCCGGCACCGCGCTCAGCCCGCCGCCCCCGTCAAAAGCAACAAGTTTTTCCCAGAGAAGGCTCTGACGCTGTCATGCAGCACAGGCTTTATATGTTCTTAACGGTGTTTTCGTCTCTGTAATATTTGTCATTTTATGTTGTGTCAGTGTGGGGGACTTCTTGGTGTGGTTGTGTGATTGTTCTGCGTGTGTGAGACGCGGCCCAGCTGCAGAGAGTCATCAGCGCTGCTGTCTGTTTGGGCTCAGGGTTCTCAGTGTCCCATGTAAAACACCTCCTCTAACGGGAGGCAGTAATTCCGTGTTCATTGTCTTGAATTTCGGTGCGTGCTCGGCGGGGAGAGTACCCCTCTGAGCCATCTGCCTGACGGGAATATTGTCAAAAAATCATCTGCAACCTGACAGGGGTTGTTTGTTTTACCAGGGGTCGTCGATGCTGGTTATGAAGAGGAAAATCAGAATTATGGCCTGAACCCCTGTGTTCTGTAACAAAAGGGTCAAAAAATTGTTCCGCTTGCTTATTTTACTGCGGCTCCCCCTAACAGCATGCTGAGAAGATGCAATGACTCAGGATTTGGATCAGCAGGAACCCCTTAAATATTTTGGGCTCAGACCGTGACACAAGGTTGACTTCTAGTAAAATGTACTCTTGCTAAAGCTAAAGCGTCTGTTACAGCAACAAAAAGGGGAGATGCAGGGTGTCAATCTACCCCTCACGAAAGGCTAAATAAGGCGTGATATGTCATGAACCTTTTAAACATTGCCCTGTCTCGCAGGTGCCACCAGTATTGTGTCACTTCTCATCACAGATACCAGATCAACAAGAAGTCCAGAGCAAAGCTCAAGTGTTAACAAAACCCTAGAAAGGGGGAACTGGGAAGGACCAGTTCCTTTAATACCCTGGGGAAGAGGTGATGCTGGTGTCTGCACAGGTCTCATCTCCGATGGTCACCGACAGGGTGTGTGCAACCACAGCTGAGGGTGAGAGGCAGCCAGCACTCAGGATCCAGCTGTGGGTGCTGTGGGTGCCCCTGTGCCGACAGTTTGCGGTCTCTTCGACTGATCATTCAGCAGAATGTCTGGGTAATGTTTGCTACTGCAACAGGACAAACTACACTACAGCTGCCAATTCTTTTGGGAGAAAATGCTAACAGTAATTGTAACTCCTTAATGAAATATCTAGGCTTACTAGTCACTTGTGCAAAATGTAGTTTAGATAAAATACGGTTATTAATAAGGATAAGATGCTGTAAGAATGTATGTATTCCACTTTCTTTGTTTAGCAATATTAAGAATTAAGAGCTCAAGTGTTTAACCTTATTAGAAACTCCCTTGGTTTTCCCCCTGGAGTACTGGCCAGGCTCAGGGTGGAACCCAACAGGAGGATGGAATCAGATGTTTCCTCTCAAAAAAAAAATAAAAAAAATTGCCAGTTATTTTGCCCTGTTGATTTAGAGGCCGGACCTGCTTGCAGCGACGTTGGATGCCTCCCCTACGGATGGACGCATCGCGTAGGGTTTCCGGTTCGCGAGGAAGGGCACTCTGAATTCTCGCTGCACCCAGGGTTCCCCAACAATTGCGGATCTGAGCATTAGTACTTCTATTAATTAAGTGTGCTGCTCCGTATTTTCCTCACTGTTTATTTTTGTAGTATTTAGTTATATCCCTTAATTTTGGGGAGTCAAATTAACCTACTCTTTTTAACTAGTAATTATAAGGGCTGTATTCTTTTAACCTTCTGTAGAACTATTCTACGTACGTTATGTTTTAAAGTTTGTCTCAGCCCTGACTGATACAGCTCTCCAACAAGTCTTGCAGGCGCCGCAAGAAACAAAGAAATGGGAGATCTGGGAGGCATCGGCCTCACACAACTCTGACACATGGCTGGTGTAATCAGACAGTCGAGACTCCTTCAGCAGCACCAGGAAATGACACTTGGTTTTGTAGCGATGCTCACGCGACGGGTTTACGTCTTGAAGAAGGAAGAGTATTTAATAGTGATTGGGCTAAAACGTCACTAGATGGTTCAAGGATTTGGTTTTATATTGAATAACCGTTTCGATGGTCATTGTAACCTTTTGATGATGTTGAGCTCCGTGTGGAAGCGTTTTGTGAAAACGATGGACCGAACAATAAAAGGGGTCTGGATGGCCCCAAAAACAAAAAGAGGGATTGGTGGAATGGTTCGAAAACAACGGACGTGTCGTGAGCGATCCAGCCCGTGTGGCCTCGCTGTAACAACAGGCTGGAGCTGGGGTGAGGAACACCTGCACGGCCAAGGGGCTGAGAAACGGCGTGCGTAGCAAGGAGATAAAGAAGCTGAGCTGTTGAAAACAAGATGTTTGTTAGCAGGAGAGCGGCGCGTGGGCACCGCAGCCTTTTGGCAAGTGTCTCCAGCTGGGACCAAAAAGGGATTACAACTCGTCACTCGTTTTGCATGTTGGACGGCTAAACAAATGAACTTGACATCGAATGTAATCGGTGCTTTGGCCACGGGCGTGGAGAGCCTTGGGCGTGCTGTACTGCGGGACAGGGCTGCCGTTGATTTTCTGCTTTTAGCCCAAGGGTGTGAAGAGTTTGAAGGAATGCGCTGTATGAATTTATCCGACCCGTCGGTATCTATCGGTGAGAATCGGAGAAAACGGAAGGATGACACGCAGAAGTTAACGGCTGTAACATCACCCCTATCAGAACGGTTTGCTTCATCGGGAATCGCAGGATGGTTGGAAGAGTCGTTACAAAGGGGAATTAAAATTCTTGTTATCGTGCTTGCTGTCATTTTGCCGTGCTTGGTTTCCCATGTGAGACATTCGGTACAAAAGGGCCCGCAAGAAATCCGGGTTGCTCAAAACCAAAAAGAGGGATCTGTTGGGGTTCTGGAGGCTTTCTGCGAGAGAACGGCCGCGTCAGCAATCCCGCGTGAGAACAAGAGTGATAAGAGCCTCCGCCGAGCAAGAACGCGATAAGGACGTGACCCTGAGTGAGGGGGGAGAAACTCGACGGGACAAACAACCCCCGGCAGGGGTTGGGACGGAAGAGGATGTTCCACAAGGCAGAAGCCTGGCACGGCTGATGTGGCACTTTTTATCCAATCAGAAGAAGGTTTAAAGCGCGGGCTGAGTTAACCGTCCAATCCCGAGGACTTGTACCGCGTGTCGCTCACGCGCGCGGGAGAACGTTATAAAAGGGCTGAATCAGTTGGAATAAACGGGCGTTGCCCGATCCCATTGGTCGTGTGCGTGCTCAGCTCTGCCGCACAAACCCAGTCACCAATTCTGGGTGAAAAATCCTCATTTTTCTACGCTAAACCCTCATTTTTAGGGTCCAAAAAATCTCATTTTTAGACTCCAAGCATTTTTCACAGACAATCCCTCACATTTAGGGCACAAACCCAAAACCCACCTTCTCCGTGTCAAAATCCTCATTTTTCTCCTCTGACCCCCATTTTTAGGGTCCAACCCACCAAATTTCTGTGAAAATCCTCATTTTTCTCTTTAAATCCCCCATTTTTAGGGTCCAAACCCACCAATTCTCTGTGAAAATCCTCATTTTTCGTCTCAAAGTTACTTTTTTCTCGCTCTAACGAACCCGTCACACACCCACCCTCCCAGAAATAAAAAAATTCATAATTCTCGTTCATTTTGAGCAGTCATCTTTAATTTTACTCAAGTAGCTCCTGATTTGAGTCCTTTGGCTGTTTTTTTGTTGTTGTGTTTGTTGGTTTTTTTTTTTTTTTTTTCCCTGCTTTGAGGCAAAATGAGGGAAAACTGTAAAATAATGAGGCGGAAAGGAGGTGAAATATCTCCGATTTCTCTACAACTCCTTTACTAAATCCAACTGGGACCAACAATTATCGTTATTTATTCCCAAAATAGTAAAATCTGAGGATATTGCCCATAAATTCCCTTTCAACCTTCAACTGGGTTTCCAAGATGGTCGTACTGGGAGGCCGGGGGTACAGGGGCTGACTCCAGTTTGGACTGGGAGGCACTAGGGCATCCAGTTTGTACTGGGAGAGGGCCCAGCCTGTACTGGAAGGGACCAGGAGAACCAGTTAGTACTGGGAAGAAGCCTGGTCTGTACTGGGAGGTGGGGGGGGAAGGAGGATGATCCAGGTTGTACTGGGATGGGCCAAGCCTGGACTGGGATGAGATCCAAGGATCCTCTTGGGACTGGGAGGACGCCCAGTCTGTACTGGGACCCACCGCGTTCCAGATTGGGAGGAGATGTGGGCATCCAGTTTGGACTGGGAAGCCAGCCAGTCTCTCCTGGGAGCATTTAAAGGGATCCAGTTTGTACTAGGACAAGGCCCAGTCTATACTGGGAGAGAGCCGGGGCATCCAGTTGTGGCCAGGAAGTGGCCCAGTCTGTAGTGGAACTGGTCCAAGGAAAGCAGCTTGTAGTGGGATGGGGAAAAGTCTGTACTGGGAGGGCACTGGAAATCCAGTTTCTCCTGGGAGGCAGCCCAGTCTGTACTGGGAGGGGAGAAAGGGGTCCAGTTCTGATTGGGAAGTGGCCCAGTCTGTACTGGGAGTGGACCAAGGGGAGCAGTTTGTACTGGGAATGGGCCCAGTCTGTACTGGGAGAGGCCAGGGGAACCAGCTTGTACTAAAAAAGGGCCCCAGTCTGTACTGGGACGATGCCCATTCTGCACTGGGAGGGGTTCAGAGGTTCCACTTGGTACTGGGAATGGGCCCAGTCTGTACTGGGAGGGAATCCAGTTCTGACTGGGAAGTGGCCCAGTCTGTACTGGGACTGGACCAAGGAGAGCAGTTTGTACTGGGAAGGGCCCAGTCTGGACTGGGATGGGGATCAGAGGCTTCACTTTATACTGGGACAGGCCCAGTCTGTACTGGGAGGGTGTCGGGGGACCCAGTCTGTACTGGGAGCTGTCCCAGTCCATACTGGGAGCTGATGGGGGTCCCGGCGCTCCCCCCCGCCAAGCAGGAGGAGGCCGGGACGTCCCCAAAGTCCTTTAATGTGGGTCCAGCCGCTGCGCCTGGGAGGGAGGGGACGGGGCCCCCCGGAGTGACCCACAGATCCCCCAAGGGGCCCCAGAGGGACCCCAGGGTGCCCCATAGATCCCCCAGGGTACCCCAGGGTGCCCCATAGGGACCCCAGAGTGACACATAAATCCCCCAAGGTGCCCCATAGGGACCCCAAGGTACCGCATAGGAGTCCAGGACCCCCTCCCAAGCCTGCCCCATAAATCCCCCCAGGCTGCCCCACAGATTCCCCATAGATCCCCCCCTCCCACCCCCCTCCTAGATCCACCCCCCCCCCTTTTCCCCCCTCCCCAGGCGCTAGTTGGGGCGGGAGGGGGGGGGGGGAAGGGAGTCGGGGGTCGCTCAAGGGGGCTGTCGGGGGGCGGCGGGGGGTCGGAAGAGGCGCCAGGCCCCCCGGCAGATGAGGGCGAACCAGTAAAGTTGGGGGGCCAAGAGGGCGGCGGCGGCGGCGTTGTAGGTGGGGGGCAGAGCGGCCGGGACCCCCAAGAGGGGCAGCCCCCGGTGGCACCCGTAGGCCCAGTACAAGTAGGGGAAGAGGAGGACGCGGCAGAGGAAGAAGGTCACCAGCAAAGCCACCGCGTTGAGCTTGTGGAGAGTCGTGTGTTGGCGCTGGAACTGCGGGGGAGGGGAGAGAGGGGGAGGGGGAGGACCCATGGGTACCTCAGAAGGTCTTCTGGGGACCCCAGGGGTTGAGGGGCCCACGGACACCCCACATCTGCCCGGGGGTTGAGGGGCCCATGACCCCCATTTGGAGAACCCTGGCCACCCAAAATGTCCTCCTGGGGACCCAGGACTGGGTGGCCTGTGGAGTTGGGGTCCCCCCTGTGCACTCCCCACCCCAAGCGCCGCCCCTGGACACCCAAAGGAGAGTTTTGGGTTGGTTTTTGGTTTTTGTTTTTTTTTTTGGGGGGGGGGGCACACACACACATCCCACCCCCCCGCCCCCAGGCTGCACCCCAAAACCCCCACCCTGGTGTTGGGACAGCTCCCCCCAGCACCCCAAAATTTCCCACTCCCCGGCACCGCAAAATACACCTTCCCCCCTGCACCCTCCCCTCTGCACCCCAAAACTGACACCCCCCGGGCTTGTACCCCACCCCCAGCACCCCAATACTGCCCCTGCACCCCAACACCCCCCCGGACACTTTACTGCACTCCCCCCCGCACCCCAAAATCCCTTGTGAACCCCAACCCTGCCCCGGGGCCCTCCCCTCCTGCACCCCAAAACGCTCAAAGTGGCTTCAAACCCCCCCCAGAACCCCAAAATCCTTCTGAGAGCCCTAAACCCCCCCCCGCACACCCCAAAAGTCAGGTGGGCCCCACCGGGACTATGCACGCGTTGCCCTTTTAAGTCCCCGCCCTGTCTGGCCACGCCCTCCCCTTCCCGAGCGCCTCGCCCAGCTCACCGCGACCAGGTGGGGGGAAGGCGGGGAGCGGCGGATTTTGGTGTGAAAAAGGGCGGTTTCGGGGTGTGCGGGGCGGATAGTGACGGGGCGAAGTCGGATTTTGAGGAAAAAAGGTAGGTTTCGAGGAGGAAAAGGCACTTTTTGAGGGGAAAAAAACACAATTTACGAGTCTTGGGGGTGAAAGGGGTCAGGTTGGGGGTTGGGGGGAGAAGTTGTGAGGTAAAAGGGGCAGATTTGGGGGTAAAAAGTGGCGGATTTGGGGGTGGGGTGTGGATAGTGACGGGGTGGAGGCAGTTTTTGAGGGGAAAAATGCAGTTAGGTTTTGAGGGGGAAAATGCAGGCAGGTTTTGAGGGGGAAAAAACCTGATTTGTGAGTCTTGGGGGTGAAGGGGGTCAGGTTGGAGAGTGTGGGGGGCAAGTTGTGAGGTAAAAGGGACAGATTTGGGGGTGAAAAGGGGTGGCTTTGGGGGTGGGGGGGCGCATAGTGGTGGGGTGAAGGCAGGTTTCGAGGGGGAAAAGGGCAGGCAGGTTTCGAGGCGGATAAAACCCGATTTGAGAGTCTTGGGGGTGAAAGGGGTCAGGTTGGAGAGTGGACGGGGGAAGTTTTGAGGTAAAAGGGGCAGATTTGGGGGTGGGAGGTGGATAGTGACGGCTTGGAGGCAGTTTTTGAGGGTAAAAATGAAGTTATTTAGGGGGAAGAATGCAGACAGGTTTTTAGGGGAAAAAGGGGGCAGGTTTTGAGGGGAAAAATGCAGGCAGCTTTTGATGGGGAAAATTGCAGGCAGGTTTTTAGGGGGAAAAGTGCAGGCAGGTTTTTAGGGGGGAAAAGTGCAGGCAGGTTTTTAGGGGGGAAAAGTGCAGGCAGGTTTTTAGGGGGGAAAGTGCAGGCAGGTTTTTAGGGGGGAAAAGTGCAGGCAGGTTTTTAGGGGGGAAAAGTGCAGGCAGGTTTTTAGGGGGGGAAAAGTTCAGGCAGGTTTTTAGGGGGGAAAGTTCAGGCAGGTTTTTAGGGGGGAAAAGTGCAGGCAGGTTTTTAGGGGGGAAAAGTGCAGGCAGGTTTTTAGGGGGGAAAAGTGCAGGCAGGTTTTTAGGGGGGAAAAGTGCAGGCAGGTTTTTAGGGGGGAAAAGTGCAGGCAGGTTTTTAGGGGGGAAAAGTGCAGGCAGGATTTGAGGGGGGAAAAGTGCAGGCAGGATTTGAGGGGGGGAAAGTGCAGGCAGGATTTGAGGGGGGAAAAGTGCAGGCAGGTTTTGAGGGGGGAAAAGTGCAGGCAGGTTTTGAGGGGGGAAAAGTGCAGGCAGGTTTTGAGGGGGGAAAAGTGCAGGCAGGTTTTGAGGGGGGAAAAGTGCAGGCAGGTTTTGAGGGGGGAAAAGTGCAGGCAGGTTTTGAGGGGGGAAAAGTGCAGGCAGGTTTTGAGGGGGGAAAAGTGCAGGCAGGTTTTGAGGGGGGAAAAGTGCAGGCAGGTTTTGAGGGGGGAAAAGTGCAGGCAGGTTTTGAGGGGGGAAAAGTGCAGGCAGGTTTTGAGGGGGGAAAAGTGCAGGCAGGTTTTGAGGGGGGAAAAGTGCAGGCAGGTTTTGAGGGGGAAAAGTGCAGGCAGGTTTTGAGGGGGGAAAAGTGCAGGCAGGTTTTGAGGGGGGAAAAGTGCAGGCAGGTTTTGAGGGGGGAAAAGTGCAGGCAGGTTTTGAGGGGGGACAATTGCAGGCAGGTTTTGAGGGGGGACAATTGCAGGCAGGTTTTGAGGGGGGACAATTGCAGGCAGGTTTTGAGGGGGGACAATTGCAGGCAGGTTTTGAGGGGGGACAATTGCAGGCAGGTTTTGAGGGGGGACAATTGCAGGCAGGTTTTTGAGGGGGCAAATGCAGGCAGGTTTTTGAGGGGGCAAATGCAGGCAGGTTTTGAGGGGGCAAATGCAGGCAGGTTTTTGAGGGGGCAAATGCAGGCAGGTTTTTGAGGGGGCAAATGCAGGCAGGTTTTTGAGGGGGCAAATGCAGGCAGGTTTTTGAGGGGGCAAATGCAGGCAGGTTTTTAGGGGGAAAAATGCCGGCTGGTTTTTACGGGGAAAAATGCAGGCCGGTTTTGATGGGGAAAAATGCAGGCAGGTTTTGAGGGGGAAATTTCTGGCAGTTTTTGAGGGGGAAATTTCAGGCAGTTTTTGAGGGGTGGTATAAACTGACTTCTTAAATTTGGCTGAGTCAGAGTTCTATTTAGCAAGCGGCAACAAGCAAAACAGCGCTGGGCGGCCGGGGAGTCTCCTGCTCCAACAACGCCCGCAACCCCCGGGCATTTTGTTTCAATCTTACACTATAAAGTGTTACATAGTCATTATACACTTATGCATATACATTACTTGGACCCGCCTATTCCCGCTTCGTATGGTAATTAGCTTATCAGTCTTTTACGCTTGCGCAGAAGCTGTTAAAAATACGGGTAAGGGTCTCCAAATTATGGGTGGTGGTCGTTTGGGATGAAGGCCGTAGGTCCTCCTCACAGTGTACTTTTCACCTTTTGCCTGGAATGGGATGATCCACTAAGTCTGCAGCGTCCTTATCAGCCTAGGCCCAGCAGTCTCTTTGAATAAGGAGATTTATGGTCTGAACACTCTCTTGTTTGCTTAATTGGGCATCTGCAACCCTTCACACCTTTTGAAGTGCAGATGCTTCTTCTCTTGTTGTTCCCCCCCCTTTCTTCCTGTCACAATTCACACTATCATGTTAATTCAATTAAACATTTGCTGTTAGTCTTGCACAACATACAATAGTTCATATGACAGTTTGCTTTTCTATTGTCTTCTTACTGGATTTGATGAACAGACGATTTACTACCTATCACACCCCTCAAAACCTACCTGCCATTTTCCCCCTCAAAACCTGCCTGCCATTTTCCCCCTCAAAACCTGCCTGCCATTTTCCCCCTCAAAACCTGCCTGCCATTTTCCCCCTCAAAACCTGCCTGCCATTTTCCCCCTCAAAACCTGCCTGCCTTTTTCCCCCTCAAAACCTGCCTGCCTTTTCCCCCTCAAAACCTGAACTACATTTTCCCCCTCAAAACCTGAACTACATTTTCCCCCTCAAAACCTGCCTGCCTTTTCCCCCTCAAAACCTGCCTGCCTTTTCCCCCTCAAAACCTGCCTGCCTTTTCCCCCTCAAAACCTGCCTGCCTTTTCCCCCTCAAAACCTGCCTTTTCCCCCTCAAAACCTGCCTGCCATTTTCCCCCTCAAAACCTGCCTGCCATTTTCCCCCTCAAAACCTGCCTGCCATTTTCCCCCTCAAAACCTGCCTCCATTTTCCCCCTCAAAACCTGCCTCCATTTTCCCCCTCAAAACCTGCCTCCATTTTCCCCCTCAAAACCTGCCTCCATTTTCCCCCTTAAAACCTGCCTCCATTTTCCCCCCCAAAACCTGCCTGCCTTTTTCCCCCTCAAAACCTACCTGCCTTTTCCCCCTCAAAACCTGCCTGCTAGTTGCCCCCTCAAAACCTGCCTGCATTTTCCCCCTCAAAACCTGCCTGCATTTTCCCCCTCAAAACCTGCCTGCCTTTTCCCCCAAAAAACCTGCCTGCCTTTTTCCCCTCAAAACCTGCCTGCATTTTTCCCCTGAAAACCTGCCTTCCTTTTCCCCCTCAAAACCTGCCTGCCGTTTTCCCCTCAAAAACTGCCTGCCATTTTCCCCCTCAAAACCTGCCTGCATTTTCCCCCTCAAAATCTGCCTGCATTTTCCCCCTCAAAACCTGCCTGCATTTTCCCCCTCAAAACCTGTCGCCATTTTCCCCCTCAAAACCTGCCTGCCTTTTCCCACACAAAAACTGCAATGTCCCCCTCAAAAACTGCAATTTCCCCCCTAAAACCTACCTGCCTTTTTCCCCCAAAATACTTGCCTGCCTTTTTCCCCCAAAAATCCTGCCTGCCTTTTCCCCCTCAAAACCTACCTGCCTTTTTCCCCCAAAATACTTGCCTGCCTTTTTGCCCCCAAAATACTTGTCTGCCTTTTTCCCCCTCAAAACTTGCCTGCCTTTTTCCCCCTCAAAACCGGCCTCCCTTTTTCGGCTGAAAAACTGCAATGTCTCCCTCAAAACCTGCCTGCCTTTTAGCCCTCAAAATCTGCCTGAAATTTCCCCCTCAAAACCTGCCTGCCATTTCCCCCCTCAAAACCTGCCTGCATTTTTCCCCAAAACCTGCCTGCATTTTCCCCCTCAAAACCTGCCTGCCTTTTTCCCCTCAAAACCTGCCTGCCTTTTTCCCCTCAAAACCTGCCTGACTTTTTCCCCTCAAAACCTGCCTGCCTTTTCCCCCTCAAAAACCGCCTGAAATTTTCCCCTCAAAAACTGCCTGAAATTTCCCCCTCAAAACCTGCCTGCCATTTGCCCCCTCAAAACCTGTCTGACATTTGCCCCCTCAAAACCTGCCTGCACTTTTCCCCCCTAAAAACCTGCCTGCATTTGCCCCCTCAAAACCTGCCTGCCTTTTTTCCCCTCAAAACCTGCCTCCATTTTTTCCCCTCAAAACCTGCCTCCATTTTCCCCCTCAAAACCTGACTGCCATTTACCGCTCGAAACCTGCCTCCATTTTCCCCCTCGAAACCTGCCTCCATTTTCCCCCCCAAAACCTGCCTGCATTTTCCCCCTCAAAAACTGCGTGCATTTTCCCCCTCAATACCTGCCTGCCATTTTCCCCCTCAAAACCTGCCTGCATTTTCCCCCTCAAAACCTGCCTTCATTTTCCCCCCAAAACCTGCCTGCCATTTTCCCCCTCAAAACCTGCCTGCATTTTCCCCCCAAAACCTGCCTGCATTTTCCCCCTCATAACCCGCCTGCCTTTTTCCCCTCAAAAACGGCCTGCCTTTTTCCCCTCAAAATCTGCCTGCCTTTTTCCACCCCAAAACCTGCCTGCCGTTTTCCACCCCAAAACCTGCCTGCATTTTCCCCCTCATAAACTGCCTGCATTTTCCCCCTCATAACCTGCCTGCATTTTCCCCCCAAAACGTGCCTGCATTTTCCCCCTCAAAAACTGCCTACATTTTCCCCCTCAAAAACTGAAATTTCCCGCTCAAAAACTGCCTGCCTTTTTCCACCCCAAAACCAGCCTGCCGTTTTCCACCCCAAAACCTGCCTGCATTTTCCCCCTCAAAAAGTGCCTGCATTTTTCCCCTCAAAACCTGCCTCCATTTTCCCCCTCAAAACCTGCCGCCATTTTCCCCCTCAAAACCTGCCGCCATTTTCCCCCTCAAACCCTGCCGCCATTTTCCCCCTCAAACCCTGCCGCCATTTTCCCCCTCAAAAAATGGAATTTCCCCCCCGAAAACCTGCCTGCCATTTTACGCCCAAAAACTTGCCTGCCTTTTTCCCCCCAAAATCCTGCCTGCATTTTTCCCCTCAAAAACTGCCTTCCTTTTCCCCCTCAAAACCTGCCTGCCTTTTTCCCCCTCAAAACCTGCCTGCATTTGCCCCCTCAAAACCTGCCTGCTATTTCCCCCTCAAAAACTACCTCCATGTCCCCCTCAAAAACTGAAATTTCCCCCTCAAAAACTGAAATTTCCCCCTCAAAAACTGCTATTTCACCCTCAGAAACTGCCTGCATTTTTCCCCTCAAAAACTGCCTTCATTTTTCCCCCTCAAAACCTGCCTCCATTTTCCCCCTCAAAACCTGCCTCCATTTTCCTCCTCAAAACCTGCCTGTCATTTTCCTCCTCAAAACCTGCCTGCCATTTTGCCCCTCAAAACCTGCCTGCCATTTTCCCCCTCAAAACCTGCCTGCCATTTTGCCCCTCAAAACCTGCCGGCCATTTTCCCCCTCAAAACCTGCCTTCCATTTTCCCCTCAAAACCTGCCTGCATTTTCTCCTCAAAACCTGCCTGCATTTTCCCCCTCAAAACCTGCCTGCCATTTGCCCCCTCAAAACCTGCCTGCCATTTTCCCCTCAAAACCTGCCTGCCATTTGCCCCATCATAACCTGCCTGGCATTTTCCCCCTCAAAACCTGCCTGCCATTTGCCCCCTCAAAAACTGCCTTCCTTTCCCCCCTCAAAACCTGCCTGCATTTTCCCCCTCAAAACCTGCCTGCCTTTATCCCCTCAAAACCTGCCTCCATTTTTCCCCTCAAAACCTGCCTCCATTTTTCCCCTCAAAACCTGCCTCCATTTTACCCCTCAAAACCTGCCTCCATTTTCCCCCTCAAAACGTGACTGCCATTTTCCCCCTCAAAACCTGCCTGCCATTTGCCCCCTCAAAACCTGCCTGCATTTTCCCCCTCAAAACCTGCCTGCATTTTCCCCCCAAAACCTGCCTGCATTTTCCCCCTCATAACCTACCTGCATTTTTCCCCCACAAAAACTGCCTTTTCCCCCTCAAAAACTGCCTGCCTTTTCCCCCTCAAAAACTGCCTACCTTTTCCCCCTCAAAAACTGAAATTTCCCCCTCAAAAACTGCCTGCCTTTTTCCACCCCAAAACCTGCCTGCCGTTTTCCACCCCAAAACCTCCCTCCATTTTCCCCCTCAAAACCTGCCGCCATTTTCCCCCTCAAACCCTGCCGCCATTTTCCCCCTCAAACCCTGCCGCCATTTTCCCCCTCAAAAAATGGAATTTCCCCCCCCAAAACATGCCTGCCTTTTTCCCCCAAAATCCTGCCTGCATTTTCCCCCTCAAATCCTGCCTACCTTTTCCTACACAAAAACTGCAATGTCCCCCTCAAAAACTGCAATTTCCCCCCCGAAAACCTGCCTGCCTTTTTACGCCCAAAAACTTGCCTGCCTTTTTCCCCCCAAAATCCTGCCTGCATTTTTCCCCTCAAAAACTGCCTTCCTTTTCCACCTCAAAACCTGCCTGCCTTTTTCCGCTGAAAAACTGCAATGTCTCCCTCAAAACCTGCCTGCCTTTTCCCCCTCAAAACCTGCCTGCATTTGCCCCCTCAAAACCTGCCTGCATTTGCCCCCTCAAAAACTGCCTGCTATTTCCCCCTCAAAAACTGCTATTTCACCCTCAAAAACTGCCTGCATTTTTCCCCTCAAAAACTGCCTGCATTTTTCCCCCTCAAAACCTGCCTCCATTTTCCTCCTCAAAACCTGCCTGCATTTTTCCCCCTCAAAACTGCCTCCATTTTCCCCCTCAAAACCTACCTGCCATTTTGCCCCTCAAAACCTGCCTCCATTTTCCCCCTCAAAACCTGCCTGTAATTTTCCCCCTCAAAACCTGCCTGCCATTTGCCCCCTCAAAACCTGCCTGCCATTTGCCCCCTCAAAAACTGCCTTCCTTTTCCCCCTCAAAACCTGCCTGCCTTTTTCCCCTCAAAACCTGCCTCCATTTTCGGCTCAAAACCTGCCTCCATTTTCCCCCTCAAAACCTGCCTCCATTTTCCCCCTCAAAACCGGCCCGCAATGTCCCCATCAAAAAACAGCAATGTCCCCCTCAAAAACGGCAATGTCCCCCTCAAAAACGGCAATGTCCCCCCCCAAAACCTGCCTGCCTTTTCCCCCTCAAAAACTACCTGAAATTTCCCCCTCAAAAACTGCCTGAAATTTCCCCCTCAAAAACTGCAATGTACCCTCAAAACCTGCCTGCTATTTGCCCCCTCAAAACCTGCCTGCATTTGCCCCCTCAAAACCTGCCTCCATTTTCCCCCTCAAAAACTGAAATTTCCCCCTCAAAACTGCTATTTCCCCCTCAAAAACTGCTATTTCCCCCTCAAAAAATGCTATTTCCCCCTCAAAAACTGCCTGCATTTTCCCCCCTCAAAACCTGCCTCCATTTTCCCCCTCAAAACCTGCCTGCCATTTTACCCCTCAAAACCTGCCTCCATTTTCCCCCTCAAAACCTGCCTCCATTTTCCCCCTCAAAAACTGAAATTTCCCCCTCAAAACTGCTATTTCCCCCTCAAAAACTGCTATTTCCCCCTCAAAAACTGCCTGCATTTTTCCCTCTCAAAACCTGCCTCCATTTTCTCCCTCAAAACCTGCCTCCTTTATCCCCCTCAAAACCTGCCTCCATTTTCCCCCTCAAAACCTGCCTCCATTTTCCCCCTCAAAACCTGCCTGCCATTTTCCCCCTGAAAACCTGCCTGTCATTTCCCCCTCAAAACCTGCCTGCATTTTGCCCCTCAAAACCTGCCGGCCATTTTCCCCTCAAAACCTGCCTCCATTTTCCCCCTCAAAACCTGCCTCCATTTTCCCCCTCAAAACCTGCCTCCATTTCCCCCTCAAAACCTGCCTCCATTTTCCCCCTCAAAACCTGCCGCCATTTTCCCCCTCAAAACCTGCCTGCCTTTTCCCCCTCAAAAACGGCAATGTCCCCCTCAAAAACTGCAATGTCCCCCTCAAAAACTGCAATGTCCCCCCCCAAAACCTGCCTCCCTTTTTCCCCCAAAAAAACTGCCTGCATTTTTCCCCTCAAAACGTGCCTGCAATTTTCCCCTCAAAAACTGCCTTCCTTTTCCCCCTCAAAACCGGCCTGCCTTTTCCCCGTCAAACCCTGCCTGCCTTTTTCCGCTAAAAAACTGCAATGTACCCCTCAAAACCTGCCTACAATGTCCCCCTGAAAACCTGCCTGCCTTTTCCCCCTCAAAACCTGCCTGCATTTTCCCCCTCAAAACCTTCCTGCATTTTCCCCCTCAAAACCTGTCTACATTTTCCCCCTCAAAACCTATCCGCCTTTTCCCCCTCAAAACCTGCCCGCCTTTTTCCCCCTCAAATCCTGCCCGCCTTTTTCCCCCTCAAAACCTGCCTGCACTTTTCCCCCTCAAAACCTGCCTGCACTTTTCCCCCTCAAAACCTGCCTGTACTTTGCCCCCTCATAACCTGACTGCACTTTTCCCCCTCAAAACCTGCCTGCACTTTTCCCTCTCAAAACCTGCCTGCATTCTTCCCCCTCAAAACCAGCCTGCATTTTCCCCCTCAAAAACTGCATTTTTCCCCTCAAAAACTGCCTCTACTCCGTCACTATGCGTCCTCCACCCCCAAATCCGCCTCTTTTCACCCCGAAATCTGCCCCTTTTACCTCACAACATCCCCCACCACCCCCCAACCTGAACCCTTTCACTCCCAAGACTCGCAAATCGGGTTTTTTCCCCCTCAAAACCTGCATCCCATTTCCCCCCTGAAAACCTGCCTGCAATTTCCCCCTCATAACCTCCCTGCCTGTTCACCCTCAAAACCTGCCTGAAATTTCCCACTCATCAAATGCCTTAAATTTACCCCTCAAAACCTGCCTGCCTTTTCCCCCTCAAAAACTTCAATGTCCCCCTCAAAACCTGCAATGTCCCCCACAAAAACTACAATGTCCCCCTCAAAAACCTGCCTGAATTTGCCCCTCAAAAACTGCCTGCATTTTCCCCCTCAAAAACTGCCTGCCTCTTTCCCCCATAAAACCTGCCTCCATATTTACCCTCAAAAACTGCATTTTTCCCCTCAAAACCTGCCTGCATTTTCCCCCTCAAAATCTGCCTGCATTTTCCCCCTCAAAATCTGCCTGCATTTTCACCCTCAAAAACTGAAATTTCCCCCTCAAAAACTGAAATTTCCCCCTCAAAACCTGCCTGCATTTTCCCTCTCAAAAACTGCCTCCATTTTTCCCCTCAAAACCTGCCTGCATTTTCCATCAAAAACCTGCCTGCATTTGCCCCCTCAAAACCTGCCTGCAATTTCCCCCTGACTTGCGGAAAAACTAACTCCACAACTGTTAAGTTGTAAAGTAGGTATGTTTATTCAGCGCCGGGCGCATGGGGAATCGCTCCTCCACAAGCATGCGCACCCCTTGCAGCTCTCGTCCTGCTTATATATTACCAAATAATGCATATTCATAGAATGCTTATACAGAAACATAATATTTCCCCGCCTCCCCTCGCTTCTCATGGTAATTAGGTCTCCTCCTCTTGCGTCTGCGCGTTGAGCTCCTTTGGTGGTCGCAAATTCCTGGGCGAGGGTCGTACAGATGAAGTATCTCCTCTTCCTCGCTGATGAACTTTTTACCTCATTCTTCTGCGCAGCCTCAGTTGTTCCCTGGCTCCTAGCTAAACCGCAAGGCCAATTAGAGTTAGGATTTGAGGTGATCTATTGCTGATTTGTACTGCTTCAAGGACAATAGGAAGCTTCTGTTTGAGCCAGAAGATAATATCTTAGCAACAGTGTCAGCCCCTGGTATGTCTTCACGTATAGCCCCCTCATCTTGGCGCAAGCTTGCACCATCAAACTCAAATTCTTTAAATTCCCTATCTCAGGGGGAAATTTCAGTTTTTGAGGGGGAAATGGCACTTTTTGAGAGGGAAAATGTAGGCAGGTTTTGATGGGGAAAATGCAGGCAGGTTTTGAGGGAGAAGAGTGCAGGCAGGTTTTGAGGGGGAAAAAGGCGGGCAGGTTTTTGAGGTGAAAATGGAGGCAGGTTTTGAGGGGGAAAATGGCGGCAGGTTTAGAGGGGGAAAATGCAGGCAGGTTTTGAGGGGGAAATGGCAGTTTTTGAGGGATGAAAATACAGTTAGGTTTTGAGGGGAAAGAGGCAGGCAGTTTTTGAGGGGGAAATTGCAGTTTTTGAGGGGGACATTGCAGTTTTTGAGGGGGAAATTTCAGGCGGTTTTTGAGGGGGAAAATGGAGGCAGGTTTTGAGGGGGGAAATGCAGGCAGGTTTGAGGGGGAAAATGCAGGCAGGTTTTGAGGGGGAAAATGGAGGCAGGATTTGAGAGGGACATTGCAGGCAGGGTTTGAGGGGGAAAAGGCAGGCAGTTTTTGAGGGGGAAATAGCAGTTTTTGAGGGGGAAAATGGAGGCAGGTTTTATGGGGGAAAATGGAGGCAGCTTTTGAGGGGAAAAATGCAGGCAGGTTTTGAGGGGGAAAATGCAGTTTTTGAGGGGAAAAATGGTGGCAGGTTTTATGGGGGAAATGGTAGGCAGTTTTTGAGAGGGAAAATGCAGGTTTTGAGGGGGCAAATGCAGGCAGGTTTTTGAGGGTAAAATGCAGGCAGGTTTTTGAGGGGGCAAATGCAGGCAGGTTTTTGAGGGGGCAAATGCAGGCAGGTTTTGAGGGGGCAAATGCAGGCAGGTTTTTGAGAGCGCAAATGCAGGCAGGTTTTTGAGGGTAAAATGCAGGCAGGTTTTTGAGGGGGCAAATGCAGGCAGGTTTTTGAGGGGGCAAATGCAGGCAGGTTTTTAGGGGGAAAAATGCCGGCTGGTTTTTACGGGGAAAAATGCAGGCCGGTTTTTAGGGGGAAAAATGCAGGCAGGTTTTGAGGGGGAAATTTCTGGCAGTTTTTGAGGGGGAAATTTCAGGCAGTTTTTGAGGGGTGGTATAAACTGACTTCTTAAATTTGGCTGAGTCAGAGTTCTATTTAGCAAGCGGCAACAAGCAAAACAGCGCTGGGCGGCCGGGGAGTCTCCTGCTCCAACAAGGGCCCGCAACCCCAGGGCATTTTGTTTCAATCTTACACTATAAAGTGTTACATAGTCATTATACACTTATGCATATACATTACTTGGACCCGCCTATTCCCGCTTCGTATGGTAATTAGCTTATCAGTCTTTTACGCTTGCGCAGAAGCTGTTAAAAATACGGGTAAGGGTCTCCAAATTATGGGTGGTGGTCGTTTGGGATGAAGGCCGTAGGTCCTCCTCACAGTGTACTTTTCACCTTTTGCCTGGAATGGGATGATCCACTAAGTCTGCAGCGTCCTTATCAGCCTAGGCCCAGCAGTCTCTTTGAATAAGGAGATTTAGGGTCTGAACACTCTCTTGTTTGCTTAATTGGGCATCTGCAACCCTTCACACCTTTTGAAGTGCAGATGCTTCTTCTCTTGTTGTTCCCCCCCTTTCTTCCTGTCACAATTCACACTATCATGTTAATTCAATTAAACATTTGCTGTTAGTCTTGCACAACATACAATAGTTCATATGACAGTTTGCTTTTCTATTGTCTTCTTACTGGATTTGATAAACAGACGATTTACTACCTATCACACCCCTCAAAACCTACCTGCCTTTTCCCCCTCAAAACTGCCTGCCTTTTCCCCCTCAAAACCGGCCTGCCATTTTCCCCCTCAAAACCTCCCTGCACTTGTCCCCCTCAAAACCTGCCTGCACTTGTCCCCCTCAAAACCGGCCTCCCTTTTCCCCCTCAAAACCGGCCTGCCTTTTCCTCCTCAAAACCTGCCTAAATTTTTCCCCTCAAAAACTGCAATTTCCCCCTCAAAACCTGCCTGACTTTTTCCCCCTCAAAACCTGCCTGACTTTTTCCTTCTCAAAACCTGCCTGCCATTTTCCCCTCAAAAACTGCCTTTGCCCCCTCAAAAACTGCCTGCATTTACCCCTCAAAAACTGAAATTTCCCCATCAAAACGTGCCTGCCATTTTCCCCCTCAAAACCTGCCTGCCTTTCCCCCTCAAAAACTGAAATTTCCCCCTCAAAAAATGGCTGCATTTTCCCCCTAAAAACATGCCTGCCTTTTCCCCCCCAAAACCTCCCTGCACTTGTCCCCCTCAAAACCTTCCTGCAGTGTTCCCCCTAAAAACCTGCATGCATTTTCCCCCCTCAAAACCTGCCTGCCTTTTCCCCCCCAAAATCTGCCTTCTTTTTTCCCCTAAAAACCTGAGTGCATTTTTCCCCCTAAAAACCTGCCTGCATTTTTCCCCCAAAAAACCTGCCTGCATTTTTGCCCCTCAAAACCTACCTGCACTCTTCCCCCTAAAAACCTGACTGCCTTTTCCCCCTCAAAACCTGCCTGCATTTGCACCCTCAAAACTTGCCTGCAATTTCCCCCTCAAAACCTGCCTCCATTTTCCCCTCAAAAACCTGCCTGCATTTTCACCTCAAAAACCTGCCTGCATTTTCCCCCTCAAAACCTGCCTGCATTTGCCCCTCAAAACCTTCCTCCATTTTCCCACTCAAAACTTGCCTCCATTTTCCCCTCAAAAACCTGCCTACATTTTCACCTCCAAAACCTGCCGCCATTTTCCCCCTCAAAACCTGCCGCCATTTTCCCCCTCAAAACCTGCCTGCCATTTTCCCCCTCAAAACCTGCCTGCCTTTTCCCCCTCAAAACCTGCCTGCATTTTCCCCCTCAAAAGCTGAAATTTCCCCCTCAAAAACTAAAATTTCCCCCTCAAAAACTGAAATTTCCCCCTCAAAACCTCAAATTTCCCCCTCAAAAACTGCCTCCATTTTCCCCCTCAAAACCTGCCTCCATTTTCCCACTCAAAACCTGCCTCCATTTCCCCCTCAAAAACCTGCCTGCATTTTTCCCCATCAAAACCTCCCTGCATTTTCCCTCTCAAAAACTGCCATTTTCCCCTCAAAACCTGCTTGCATTTCCCCCTCATAAACCTAACTGCAGTTTCCCCTCAAAAACCTGCCTCCACTTTTCCCCTCAAAACCTGCCTCCATTTTCCCCCTCAAAACCTGCCTCGATTTTCCCCCACAAAACCTGCCTCCATTTTCCCCCTCAAAACCTGCCTCCATTTTCCCCCACAAAACCTAACTGCAATGTCCCCCTCAAAAACTGTAATGACCCCTCAAAAACTGCAATTTCCACCTCAAAACCTGCCTGCCTTTTTCCCCCTCAAAACCTGCCTGCCTTTTTCCCCCAAAAAACCTGCCTGCATTTTCCCCCTCAAAAACTGAAATTTCCCCCTCAAAAACTGCTTGCTTTTTTCCCTTCAAAAACTGCATTTTCCCCCTCGAAACGTAACTGCCATTTTCCCCCTCAAAACCTGCCTGCACTTTTCCCCCTCAAAACCTGCGTCCATTTTTCCCCTCAAAAACTGCCTCCATTTTTCCCCTCAAAAACTGCCTCCATTTTTCCCCTCAAAACCTGCCTACAATGTCCCGCTCAAAAACTGCAATGTCCCCCTCAAAACCTGCCTGCATTTGTCCCCTGAAAACCTGCCTGCATTTTTCCCCTGAAAACCTGCCTGCATTTTTCCCCTGAAAACCTGTCTGCACTTTTCCCCCCTCAAAATTTGCCTGCAATTTCCCCCCCAAAACCTGCCTGCATTCTTCACCCTCAAAACCTGCCTGCATTTTCCCCCTGAAAACCTGCCTGCATTCTTCCCCCTCAAAACCTGCCTGCATTTTTGCCCCCTCAAAACCTCCCTGCCTGTTCCCCCTCAAAACCTGCCTACAATGTCCCCCTCAAAAACTGCATTTGCCCCCTCAAAACCTGCCGGCAGCCTTCCTCCTCAAAACCTGCCTGCAATTTTCTTCTCAAGACGTGCCTGCCTTTTCCCTCTCAAAAACTTCAATGTCCCCCTCAAAACCTGCCTGCATTTGCCCCCTCAAAACCTGCCTGCATTTTCCCCCTGAAAAACTGCCTGCATTTTCCCCCTCAAAATCTGCCTGCCTTTTCCCCCTCAAAACCTGCCTGCCTTTTCCCCCCTCAAAACCTGCCTGCATTTTCCCCCCTCAAAACCTGCCTGCATTTTTCCCCCTCAAAACCTGCCTGCATTTTTCCCCCTCAAAAACTGCCTGCAATTTCCCCCTCAAAACCTGCCTGCACTTTCCCCCCTCAAAACCTGCCTGCATTTTTCCCCCTCAAAACCTGCCTGCCTTTTTCCCCCCCAAAACCTGCCTGCCTTTTTCCCCCCCAAAACCTGCCTGCCTTTTTCCCCCCCAAAACCTGCCTGCCTTTTTCCCCCCCAAAACCTGCCTGCCTTTTTCCCCCTCAAAACCTGCCTGCCTTTTTCCCCCCCAAAACCTGCCTGCAATTTCCCCCTCAAAACCTGCCTGCACTTTCCCCCCCCAAAACCTGCCTGCCTTTTTCCCCCTCAAAACCTGCCTGCCTTTTCCCCCCTCAAAACCTGCCTGCCTTTTTCCCCCCTCAAAACCTGCCTGCATTTTTCCCCCTCAAAACCTCCCTGCATTTTTCCCCTCAAAAACTGCCTGCCTTTTCCCCTCAAAACCTGCCTGCCTTTTTCCCCTAAAAACTTGCCTGCATTTTCCCCCTCAAAACTTAACTGCGTTTGCCCCCTCAAAACCTGCCTGCATTTGCCCTCTCAAAACCTGCCTGCATTTGCCCCCTCATAATCCTGCCTGCATTTGCCCCCTCAAGACCTGCCTGCATTTGCCCCCTCAAAACCTGCCTGAATTTTCCGTCTCAAAATCCTGCCTGCATTTGCCCCCTCAAAACCTGCCTGTATTTACCCCCTCAAAAACCTGCCTGCATTTTCCCCCTCAAAAACTGTAATTTCCCCCTCAAAACCTGCCTGCATTTTCCCCATCAAAACCTGCCTGCATTTTCCCTCTCAGAAACTGCCATTTTTCCCTCAAAAACTGCCTCCCTTTACCCCCATAAAACCTGCCTCCATTTTTCCCCTCAAAAACTGCATTTTTCCCCTCAAAACTTACCTGCAATGTCCCCCTCAAAACCTGCCTGCCTTTCCCCCTCAAAACCTGCCTGCCTTTTTCCCCCTCAAAACCTGCCTGCATTTTTCCCCCTCAAAACCTCCCTGCATTTTTCCCCTCAAAAAAAGCCTCCAATTTTCCCCTCAAAAACTGCCTGCCTTTTCCCCTCAAAACCTGCCTGCCTTTTCCCCCCTCAAAACCTGCCTGCCTTTTTCCCCTAAAAACTTGCCTGCATTTTCCCCCTCAAAACTTAACTGCGTTTGCCCCCTCAAAACCTGCCTGCCATTTGCCCCCTCAAAACCTGCCTGCCATTTGCCCCCTCAAAACCTGCCTGCCATTTTCCCCCTCAAAACCTGCCTGCATTTGCCCTCTCAAAACCTGCCTGCATTTGCCCCCTCATAATCCTGCCTGCATTTGCCCCCTCAAGACCTGCCTGCATTTGCCCCCTCAAAACCTGCCTGAATTTTCCGTCTCAAAATCCTGCCTGCATTTGCCCCCTCAAAACCTGCCTGTATTTACCCCCTCAAAAACCTGCCTGCCTTTTCCCCCTCAAAATCTGCCTGCCATTTGCCCCCTCATAATCCTGCCTGCATTTGCCCCTCAAAAACCTGCCTGCATTTGCCCCTCAAAAACCTGCCTGCATTTGCCCCATCAAAAACTGCCTTTTCCCCCTCAAAACCTGCCTGCATTTTCCCTCTCAAAAATTGCCATTTCCCCCTCAAAAACTGAAATTTCCCCCTCAAAACCTGCCTGCATTTGCCCCCTCAAAACCGGCCTGCCTTTTCCCCCCTCAAAACCTGCCTGCATTTTCCTCCTAAAAACCTGCCTGCATTTTCCCCCCTCAAAACCGGCCTGCCTTTTCCCCCCTCAAAACCTGCCTGCTTTTTCCTCCTAAAAACCTGCCTGCATTTTCCCCCTCAAAAACTGCAATTTCCCCATCAAAACCTGCCTGCAATTTTCCCCATCAAAACCTGACTGCATTTTCCCCCTCAGAAACTGCCATTTTTCCCTCAAAAACTGCCTCCCTTTACCCCCATAAAACCTGCCTCCATTTTTCCCCTCAAAAACTGCATTTTTCCCCTCAAAACTTGCCTGCAATGTCCCCCTCAAAACCTGCCTCCATATTCCCCCTCGAAACCTGCCTGCCTTTTCCCCCTTAAAACCTGCCTGCATTTTCCCCCTCAAAACCTGCCTCCATTTTCCCCCATAAAACCTGCCTCCATTTTCCCCCTCAAAAACTGCCTGCAATTTCCCCCTCAAAAACTGCCTGCATTTTCCCCCTCAAAACCTGCCCGCCTTTTTCCCCCGCAGAACCTGCCCTCCTTTTTCCCCCGCAAAACCTGTCTGCATTTTCCCCCTCAAAACCTGCCTGAATTTTCCCTCTCAAAACCTGACTGCCATTTTCCCCCTCAAAACCGGCCTGCCATATCCCCCCTCAAAACCTGCCTGCCTTTTCCCCCTCAAAACCTGCCTGCCTTTTTCCGCTGAAAAACTGCAATGTCCCCCTCAAAACCTGCCTACAATGTCCCCCTCAAAACCTGCCTGCCTTTTCCCCCTCAAAACCTTCCTTCATTTTACCCCTCAAAACATTGCTGCCTTTTCCCCCTCAAAAACTGCAATGTTCCCCTCAAAACCTGCCTGCGATTTTCCCCGTTAAATCTGCCTGCATTTGCCCCCTCAAAACCTGCCTGCATTTTCCCCCTCAAAACCTGCCTGCATTTTCCCCCTCAAAACCTGCCTGCATTTTCCCCCTCAAAAACTGCCATTTCCCCCTCAAAACCTGCCTCCATTTTCCCATCAAAAACCTGCCTGCATTTTCCCCTCAAAAACCTGCCTGCATTTTCACCTCAAAAACCTGCCTGCATTTTCCCCTCAAAACCTGCCTCCATTTTTCCCCTCAAAACCTGCCTCCATTTTCCCCTCAAAACCTGCCTCCATTTTCCCCCATAAAACCTGCCTCCATTTTCCCCCTCTAAAACTGCCTAAATTTCCCCCTTAAAAACTGCCTGGATTTTCCCCCTCAAAAACTGCCTGCAATTTAACCCTCAAAAACTGCCTGCCTTTTCCCCACAAAAACTACAATTTCCCCCTCAAAAACTGCCTGCGTTTTCCCCTCAAAAAGTGGAATTTTCCCCTCAAAATCTGCCTGCAATTTCCCCCTCAAAAACTGCCTGCCTTTCCCCCTCAAAAACTGCAATTTCCCCCTCAAAACCTGTCCGCTTTTCCCCCTCAAAACCTGTCTGCATTTTTCCCCCTCAAATCCTGCCCGCCTTTTTCCCCCGCGAAACATGCCCGCCTTTTCCCCCGCAAAACCTACCAGCCATTTCCCCCTCAAAACCTGCCTAGCTTTTCCCCCTCAAAAACTGAAATTTCCCTCTCAAAAACTGCATTTTCCCCCTCAAAATCTGCCTCCATTTCTCCCTCGAAACCTGCCTCCATTTTCCCCCTCAAAACCTGCCTCCATTTTCCCCCTCAAAACCTGCCTCCATTTTCCCCCTCAAAACCTGCCGCCATTTTACCCTCAAAAACTGCCTGCCTTTTTCCTCTCAAAACCTAACTCCTATGTCCCCCTCAAAAACTGTAATGTCCCCCTCAAAAACTGCAATTTCCCCCCCAAAACCTGTCCGCCTTTTCCCCCTCAAAACCTGTCCACTTTTTCCCCCCAAAAACCTGCTTCCATTTTCCCCCTCAAAACCTGCCTCCATTTTCCCCCTCAAAAACTGACTCCATTTCCCCCTCAAAACCTGCCTGCATTTTTCCCCTCAAAACCTGCCTGCATTTTCCCCCTCAAAACCTGCCTCCATTTTCCCCTCAAAAACCTGCCTGCATTTTCACTCTCAGAAACTGCCATTTTACCCTCAAAAACTGCCTACCTTTTCCCCCATAAAACCTGCCTCCATTTTCCCCCTCAAAAAATGCCTGCAATTTCCCCCTCAAAAACTGCCTGCCTTTTCCCCTCAAAAACTGCAATTTCCCCCTCAAAACCTGCCTGCCTTTTCCCCCGCAAAACCTGCCCGCATTTTTCCCCCTCAAAACCTGCCTGCAATGTCCCCCTCAAAACCTGCCTGCCTTTTCCCCCTCAAAACCTGCCTCCATTTTCCCCCTCAAAACCTGCCTCCATTTTTCCCCTCAAAAACCTGCCTCCATTTTCACCTCAAAAACCTGCCTGCATTTTTCACCTCAAAAACCTGCCTGCATTTTCCCCCTCAAAACCTGCCTGCCTTTTCCCCCTCAAAACCTGCCGGCAATTTTCCCCCACAAAACCTGCCTGCATTTTCCCCCTCAAACCTGCCTGCATTTTCCCCCCAAATCCTACCTGCATTTTCCCCCTCAATACCTGCCTGCAATTTTCCCCCACAAAACCTGCCTGCCATTTTCCCCTCAAAACCTGCCTGCATTTGCCCCTTCAAAACCTGCCTGCCATTTCCCCCTCAAAAACTGTAATTTCCCCCTCAAAAACTGCCTGCCTTTTTCCCCCTAAAAACCTGCCTGCCTTTTCCCCCTCAACACCTGCCTGCCTTTTCCCCCTCAAAACCTGCCTCCATTTTCCCCCTCAAAAACTGCCTCCATTTTCCCCATCAAAAACTGCCTCCATTTTCCCCCTCAAAAACTGCCTGCAATTTCCCCCTCAAAAACTGCCTGCCTTTTCCCCTCAAAAACTGCAATTTCCCCCTCAAAAACTGCCTGCATTTTCCCCCTCAAAAACTGCAATTTTCCCTTCAAAACCTGCCTGCATTTTCCCCCTCAAAACTTGCCTGCATTTTTCCCCTCAAAAACCTGCCTGACATTTGCCCCCTCAAAACCTGCCTGCATTTGCCCCCTCAAAACCTGCCTCCATTTTCCCCCTCAAAACCTGCCTCCATTTTCCCCCTCAAAAACTGCCTGCCTTTTCCTCCTCAAAACCCACCTGCATTTTCCCCCTCAAAACCTGTCTGCCTTTTTCCCCCTCAAAACCTGCCCGCATTTTTCCCCCCGCAAAACCTGTCTGCATTTTCCCCCTCAATAACTGAAATTTCCCCCTCAAAAAATGAAATTTCCCCCTCAGAAACTGAAATTTCCGCCTCAAAACCTGACTGCCTTTTTCCGCTGAAAAACTGCAATGTCCCCCTCAAAACCTGCCTGCAATGTACCCATCAAAACCTGCCTGCCTTTCCCCCCTAAAACCTGCCTGCATTCTCCCCCTCAAAACCTGCCTGCATTTTCCCCCTCAAAACCTGCCTCCATTTTCCCCCTCAAAACCTACCTCCATTTTCATCTCAAAAACCTGCCTGCATTTTCCCCCTCAAATCCTGCCTGCATTTTCCCCCTCAAAACCTGCCTCCATTTTCCCCCTCAAAACCTACCTCCATTTTCCCCTCAAAAACCTGCCTGCATTTTCACCTCAAAAACCTGCCTGCATTTTCCCTCTCAAAAACCTGCCTGCATTTTCCCCCTCTAAAAACTGCAATTTCCCCCTCAAAAACTGCCTGCCTCTTTCCCCATCAAAACCTGCCTGCATTTTTCCCCATGAAAACCTGCCTGCATTTTCCCCCTCAAAAACTGCAATTTACCCCTCAAAACATGCCTGCATTTTTCCCCCTCAAAACCTGACTGCCTTTTCCCCCTCAAAACCTACCTGCCTTTTCCACTCTAAAACCTGCCTCCATTTTCCCGTCAAACCCTGCCTCCATTTTCCCCCACACAACATGGCTCCATTTTCCCCCTCAAAAACCACCTGAAATTTCCCCCTCAAAACCTGCCTGAAATTTCCCCCTCATAACCTGCCTGAAATTTCCCTCTCAAATCGGCCTGCCTATTCCCCCTCAAAAACTGCAATGTCCCCCTCAAAACCTGCCTGACATTTGCCCCCTCAAAACCTGCCTGCCATTTGCCCCCTCAAAACCTGCCTGCATTTGCCCCCTCAAAACCTGCCTGCCATTTGCCCCCTCAAAACCTGCCTGCATTTGCCCCTTCAAAACCTGCCTGCAATTTCCCCCTCAAAACCTGCCTGCATTTTTCCCCATCAAAACCTGCCATTTTCCCCTCAAAAACTGCCTACCTTTTCCCCCATAAAACCTGCCTCCATTTTTCCCCTCAAAAACTGCATTTTTCCCCTCAAAACTTGCCTGCATTTTTCCCCTTAAAACCTGCCTCCATTTTCCCCCATAAAACCTGCCTCCATTTTCCCCCCAAAACCTGCCTGCATTTTCCCCTTCAAAAACTGCCTGCCATTTCCCCCTCAAAAACTGCCTGCATTTGCCCCCTCAAAATCCTGCCTGCATTTGCCCCCTCAAAAACTGCCTGCATTTGCCCCCTCAAAAACCTGCCTGCATTTGCCCCCTCAAAACCTGCCTGCATTTGCCGCTCAAAATCCTGCCTGCATTTTCCCCATCAAAAACTGCCTCCATTTTCCCCCTTCAAAAACTGCCTGCAATTTCCCCCTCAAAAACTGCCTGCCTTTTCCCCTCAAAAACTGCAATTTCCCCCTCAAAACCTGCCTGCCTTTTCCCCCTCAAAACCTGCCTGCATTTCTCCCTCAAAACCTGCCTGCATTTGCCCCCTCAAAATCCTGCCTGCATTTGCCCCTCAAAACCTGCCTGCATTTGCCCCTTCAAAACCTGCCTGCATTGTCCCCCTCAAAACCTGCCTGCATTGTCCCCCTCAAAACCTGCCTGCCTTTTCCCCCTCAAAACCTGCCTGCATTTCCCCCTCAAAACCTTCCTGCATTTTCCCCCTCAAAACCTGCCTGCCTTTTCCCCCTCAAAACCTGCCTGCCTTTTTCCCCTCAAAAACTGCAATTTCCCCCTCAAAAAAAGCCTGCCTTTTCCCCTCAAAACCTGCCTGCCATTTTCCCCCTAAAAACCTGCCTGTATTTTCCCCCTAAAAACCTGCCTGCCTTTTCCCCCTCAAAACCTGCCTGCATTTTTCCCCTCAAAACCTAACTGCATTTTTCCCCTCAAAACCTAACTGCATTTTTCCCGTCAAAAACTGCCTCCACTCCGACACTATGCGCCCTCCACCCCCAAATCCGCCCCATTTCACCCCGAAATCTGCCTCTTTTACCTCACAACTTCCATCACCACCCCCCAACCTGAACCCTTTCACTCCCAAGACTTGCAAATCGGGTTTTTTCCCCTCAAAACCTGCCTGCATTTTCCCCCTCAAAACCTGCCTGCCTTTTCCCCCTTGAAAACTGCGATTTTCCCCTCAAAACCTGCCTGCTTTTTCCCCCTGTATTGGGTCTGGCTGAACTGGAATCGGTTTCCCCTACAGCAGCCCTCACGGTGCTGTGGTTTATGCTGGGAGCTGCAGGGTGTTGGCAGCACCCTGGTGTGGTGGCTGCTGCTGAGCAGGGCTTACACAGCACCAAGGCTCTTTCTGATATTTCCCCCAGTGGGACGAGGTGGGCAAGATCTTGGGAGGGGACACAGCCAGGACAGCTGACCCGAACCGCCCCAAGGGATATTCCAGACCATGTGACGTCTGCTCAGTGTAAAGCTGGGAGAAAGGAGGAAGGGGCTGGGGTCACCCTTGGTCCTCCGAGGCAACTACTACGCGTATTGGAGCCCCACTTCCCGAGAAGGCCCGACATCGCCTCTTCATGGGAAGTAGAGAATAAATCTGTTTGCTTTTGCTTCCGCGCGCGGACTTTTGCTTTGCTTTGCTTATATTAAAACTGCTTTTGTTTCACCCACAAGGGTTCGTTTATCTTCTCTCCCCTCTTTACCCTGTTGAGAAAACAAAGGGAAGGGGGGGGGGAAGTGATAGAGCGACTTGGTTGATACCTGGCATTTAGCCAGAGTCAAACCATCACAGTCTATTCTGGCGCCCAACGTGGGGCAAAACAACGGCAGTTTTATATTAAATGTGCAGTAGCTATGGTAGTTATTAAGCAACAAGCTCTTGTGCTGGTTACGGGCTTGTTTATTGCGCTGCTTATCTTTATTTTGTTAAGCTCGGGAACATGCTGCAAGGAATCGGGGACATCATGAGCGGTTTTATTTTGCAGGCTCCCGAGGTACTTAGTCATCCTTATGTTAGTTCACTGATACTCTTTGTTAATGCTGCTCGCCTGTTGTGGGTTGTGTGGAGCTCGGTATGCTCTTGGTGTAAGAGAACGCAAATTTTGAGTGAATCGGTGCCAAAATGTGCTCTGAGGCGGCCTGTTCCTGGGTGGCAGGGAGAGTGGAAGGAGTTGGGCAGATTCCTAGGACGGTTATCACCTCCTGTAGCCTGGGATCTCACCCCTGAACAGGCAAGCAACCCCACAAAACTGACACATCACCTGACAGAGGGGTGTCTTGCCCATCCCAGTGAGAATCAGCAACTTCTAGCACTTTCCTGGGGCCTGGCCTGTGCTTATCGAGCTGCAGTTCAGCACTCTCAAAGGGCTGTGGTTGACATGGGAACTCAAACAATAACAACAGCAGAGATTGCCCCAGTAGTAAAAAAGAAACAATGGACAAGGAGAACAACAGGCCCATACCCTCGATTAATAAGGGAGGAGAAAGAGGAGGAAGAAGCTGGTCCTTCAGCAAAGGTGTCAGAAGAGGGAATAACAGAACTGAAACAGGAGGCAGAAACTACCCGGTCCCTGACGTCATCAGAACTGCGAGATCTGCGGAAAGACTACTGCCGCCAGCCGGGTGAGCGGATCGCTGCCTGGCTGCTGCGATGCTGGGATAATGGGGCAGATGCTCAACAGCTGGAAGGGAAGGAAGCCCAACAGCTGGGTTCCCTTGCTAGAAATCGAGGAATTGAAAGGGGAATTGGGAAAGAGACAGCAATTTGCAGTCTGTGGAGACGGCTCCTTTCAAGTGTTAAAGCAAGGTATCCTTTTAAGGAAGATCTTATGGACCACACCCCAGGGAAGTGGGCTACTGCAGATGAAGGTGTCCAGTACCTGAGAGAATTAGCAGTGATGGAAGTCATCTGTGGTGATCCAGATAATGATGAAGCCCCTAAAAATCCAGAGGATGTCCCATGCACACGGGCCATGTGGAGGAAGGTGATTAAAGGTGCGCCATCCTCGTGTTCTGCCGGCTTGGCCGCAATGTACTACCCAGAAATGGATGCAGGAGAAGGACTAAGATGGACGCCAACTGTGGAGGCAGTCTCTTCCTGGCTTCAGAACTTTGAAGAGAGTCTTAGTACCTCCTCATCTCTACGGGCGAGTGCCCTGGATGTTAGGAGCTCCCCAAGAAATCATTTCTCTTCTGTCCCAGTCAGGGGGAAAGGAAAGCCAAGGCGCATGACACGTGGCGAACTCTGGTTCTTCCTGCGCGACCAGGGGGAGGACATGAGGAAGTGGGATGGTCAACCCACCTTTAAGTTGGAAGCACGTGTACATGAATTGCGAGGAAAGACCCCTGCCAACAAGAAGACATCTAAGAAGGTTGCTAATGTAGCTGGTGTAAAACCACAAGGAAGTAACCAGCGATCTCCCAGATACAGAAAGACTGAGATCACCTCCCTTGACCCTGAAGAAGGAACCTCCGGCCTGGCACGGCAAGAGTCAGACAGTGAGTACTCCGACCAAGAACAGGAATAGAGGGCCCCTGCCTCCAGCCAGGAGGAGGAAAGGGATGATCGGGTGTATTGGACAGTGTGGATTCGATGGCCTGGCACATCAAATCCACAGAAGTACCAGGCTTTAATTGACACCGGGGCACAAATGTGCACTAATGCCGTCAAGTTATAGAGGAGCAGAACCTATCTGGATCTCAGGAGTGACAGGGGGCTGTCAAGAACTATCAGTATTGGAGGCCGAGGTTAGCTTGACTGGGGACAAGTGGGAAAAACATCCCATTGTAACTGGCCCAGAAGCCCCTTGCATCTTGGGCATTGACTATCTCAAGAGGGGATACTTCAAAGACCCAAAAGGATACCGATGGGCTTTTGGTGTGGCCAGTGTGAATACAGAAAAGGTAAAACAGTTGTCTAATCTGCCTGGCCTCTCAGAAGATCCTTTTGTTGTGGGACTGTTGGGAGTTGAAGAACAACAGGTGCCAATTGCTATGAGGACCGTGCACCGACGGCAGTATCGTACAAACCGAGACTCTCTGGCTCCCATCCAAGAATTGATTCGTCAACTGGAGAACCAAGGTGTCATCAGGAAGACACATTCGCCTTTTAATACCCAATATGGCCGGTGCGAAAGTCTGACGGAGGGTGGAGGTTAACAGTAGACTATCGTGGCCTGAATGAAGTGACGCCACCACCGAGTGCTGCTGTACCAGATATGTTAGAGCTCCAGTATGAACTGGAGTCAAAGGCAGCCAAGTGGTACGCCACAATCGACATTGCCAATGCATTCTTTTCAATTCCTTTGGCAGAAGAGTGCAGGCCACAGTTTGCTTTCACGTGGAGGGGTGTCCAGTATACCTGGAATCGACTGCCCCAGGGGTGGAAGCACAGCCCCGCTATTTGTCATGGACTAATTCAAACTGCACTGGAAAAGGGTGATGCCCCTGAACATCTACAGTACGTTGATGACATCATTGTGTGGGGCAATGAGGCAGAAGAAGTGTTCAAGAAAGGACAAAGAGTAATTGAGATTCTTCTGAGAGCTGGGTTTGCCATAAAGAAAAGCAAGGTCAAGGGACCAGCACGAGAAATTCAGTTCTTGGGAATAAAATGGCAAGATGGACGCCGTCATGTGCCATTGGATGTTGTCAACAAGATAGCAACTATGTCTCCACCGACCAACAAGAAGGAAACACAAGCTTTCCTAGGACTTGTGGGATTTTGGAGGATGCATATTCCAGGTTACAGTCAGCTTGCGAGCCCTCTCTATCAAGTGACCCGAAAGAAGAACAATTTTCAGTGGGGTCCTGAGCAGCAACAAGCCTTTGAGCACATCAAACAGGAGATCGCTCGGGCGGTAGCTCTTGGGCCTGTTCGGACAGGACCAGCTGTGCAAAATATACTTTACACATCAACTGGGGAGCACGGACTCACATGGAGCCTCTGGTAGAAGATACCAGGTGAAACTCGAGGTCGACCATTAGGATTTTGGAGCCGGGGATATCGAGGATCAGAAGCCCACTACACTCCGACTGAAAAGGAGATACTGGCAGCATATGAGGGGATTCGAGCTGCTTCAGAAGTTGTTGGTACAGAAGCACAGCTCCTCTTGGCACCACGGCTGCCTGTGTTCCATTGGATGTTCAAAGGAAACATCCCTTCCACACACCATGCAACCAGTGCTACCTGGAGTAAATGGGTCGCGTTAATCACGCAACGGGCTCGACTGGGGAAACCCAACCATCCAGGGATCCTGGAAGAGATCATGGACTGGCCAGAAGGTAGAGATTTTGGAGTGCGGCCTGAGGAGGTGGCTCGTGCCCAAGAGGCACCGCCATATAACGAGTTACCAGAAGATGAGAGGCGTTATGCTCTCTTTACTGATGGATCCTGTCGTGTGGTAGGAAGCCATCGGAAGTGGAAAGCTGCTGTGTGGAGTCCCACAAGACAAGTCGTTGAGGCCACTGAAGGAGAAGGAGAGTCAAGTCAGTTCGCAGAAGTAAAAGCGATCCAACTCGCCCTAAAGATTGCTGAACGGGAGAAGTGGCCAGTATTATATCTCTACACGGACTCCTGGATGGTGGCTAACGCCCTGTGGGGGTGGCTACAGGAGTGGAAGAAGACCAATTGGCAGCGCAGAGGTAAACCCATCTGGGCTGCTGCATTGTGGCAGGACATCGCTGCCCGAGTGGAAAACGTGGCTCTAAAGGTACGTCATGTAGATGCTCATGTGCCCAAAAGGCGTGCCACTGAAGAACATCAAAACAATGAGCAAGCAGACAAAGCTGCCAAAATTGAAGTAGCTCGGCTGGACCTGGACTGGGAGCGTAAGGGTGAGCTGTTTGTAGCTCGATGGGCCCATGAAACATCAGGGCATCTTGGCAGAGATGCAACGTACAGATGGGCTCGTGATCGAGGGGTGGACCTGACCATGGAGGCCATCTCACAGGTCACTCACGAATGTGACACATGTGCTGCAATCAAGCGAGCCACACGAGTAAAGTCTCCCTGGAACAGAGGGCGATGGCTGAGTTTTCAATACGGTGAGGCCTGGCAGATCGACTCTATTGGACCACTGCCACGAACACGCCAAGGCAAGCGCTACATACTCACCATGGTAGAAGCAACTACGGGTTGGCTAGAAACGTACCCTGTAAATCATGCCACTGCCCGAAATACCATCCTGGGTCTTGAAAGGCAAATTGTATGGCGACATGGTACTCCTGAAAGAATCGAGTCAGACAACGGGACCCATTTTCGAAATAATCTTATAAACTCCTGGGCAAAGAAACATGGCATTGAGTGGGTGTGTCACATCCCTTATTACCCACAAGCATCTGGAAAGATTGAAAGATATAATGGACTGTTGAAGACTCTGTTGAGAGCATTGGACAATGGGGGATGGAAGCACTGGGATATAAATTTAGCAGAAGCCACTTGGCTAATTAATACCAGAGGATCTGTTACCCGTCCTGGGCCTGCCCAAACAAACCCCCTTCATCCTGTGGGAGGAGATAAGGTCCCCGTAGCACACACAGGGAAAGGGCTGGGGAAGGCAGTGTGGATTGCTCCTCCCTTGGGAAAAGGCAAGCCCACTCGTGGGATTGTCTTTGCTCAGGGACTGGATGTACTTGGTGTGTAATGCGGGAGGATGGGGCTACTCAGTGTGTGCCTCAAGGACATTTAACCTTGGGGGGAAAGTAATCTGTGGGGTGAGTTGTATGTTGCAGGAAGTGATGGAGGAAGTAGGAACGATGAAGAGTGAACCAGATACGTGCAATGACGACCCAAACCTAGCTGGTGCTGGAGTCCAACGGTCAAGCATACTTCTGTCCTGAGCATCTGTCTTGACAGATGGAAGCCAAGTCACTGAACATCTGAAGGAGTGAAGAAAGCTGATGGAATGGAGAAATGAATGTTATGTGGGACCTGGGCATAACGTAAATGGTATGGAATAAGGGGTGGAGACTGTACTGGGTCTGGCTGAGCTGGAATCGGTTTTCCCCTACAGCAGCCCCACGGTGCTGTGGTTTATGCTGGGAGCTGCAGGGTGTTGGCAGCACCCTGGTGTGGTGGCTGCTGCTGAGCAGGGCTTACACAGCACCAAGGCTCTTTCTGATATTTCTCCCAGTGGGACGGGGTGGGCAAGATCTTGGGAGGGGACACAGCCAGGACAGCTGACCCGAACCGACCCAAGGGATATTCCAGACCATGTGACGTCTGCTCAGTGTAAAGCTGGGAGAAAGGAGGAAGGGGCTGGGGTCACCTGTTGGAGAACGGCTTGCAGAGAGCAAGGCCCTGGGTCTCTGCAGGAGCTGATTGCAGCCATCTGAGGTAAACAGAGGAAAAACCCCGGGTACAGTTATGCCAAACAACAGACTGTTATGTTAACAGAGAGAGAAACTGAGGTACACAACGGCCTTGTGTGTGATAAAGGAACGGCCCTGGGAGAAAAATAGGTTCAGAAGAGGGAAGATGTTGTGACATGTCTGAGATGCCACAAGGGGCTGGGACATTATAATGTGGCCTTTTACATGTACCCAATAGATCTGTGAGTAGTGTGCATGGTTAGTGTAGAGCGCTTATATAAGGGGTGATTTCTCTCAATAAAGTTGAAGCTTGCTCTATCGTTCACGTTGAATCGGCTGCTTGCTTCCTCCGCCCGCCGCAAGTGGCGCCCTGAGCAGGGTTACCCGATCCCTGCTTTTCCACCGGACGGAACCCGGGAAGCGGCGGATGGACTCGGAGTAGGAAGGCAACGCTGCCACCTCCTCAGCGCCAGCTGCAGGTGTTCACTCCGAGAAGGGCGACCCCGGAAAGGCCGCAGTAGGGACTTACCCAGGAAAGGCCAAGGAATTAAGGAATTAAGGAATTAAGGAATTAGGAACCTGGTCGTTGGCTACTTGATCAGATGTTAAAGAAGGTCGTTAAGCTACACGGTCCAGCATTTTAAGGAATTTAATGAATTTTCGCCCGGGCAGGAATATTTGAACGAGAGGTAGTCCTTAAACTTTTTGCTTTTTATAAAAGCGGGGA